>NC_068445.1:47027719-47312719 GCF_023373465.1 Oncorhynchus keta | reverse complement strand
TTTTGTCGTGCCCTCTTCACGACTGTCTTGGCATGTTTGGAGCATAATAGTTTGCTGCTGGTGTGGACACCAAGGAACTTGAAGCTCTCAACCTGCTCCAATACAGCCCCGGAGATGAGTCATCCTTTTCCTGTGGTCCACAATCATCTCCTTTGTCTCTGACCTCCTCCCTATAGGGTGTCTCATCATTGTTGGCTGTCTCACACAGTTGTCCGGAACAGCTGTTAGTCTCATGCATGCTTCAGTGTTGCTTGCCTTGAAGCGAGCATAGAAATTTAGCTCTTCTGGTAGGCTCGTGTCACTGGGCAGCTCGCGGCTGTGCTTCCCTTTGTAATCTGTAAAGGTTTGCAAGCCCTGCCACATCCGACTAGCGTCAGAGCCGGTGTAGTAAGATTCAATCTTAGTCCTGAATTGATGCTTCGCCTCTTTGATGGTTTATCGGAGGACATAGCGGGATTTCTTATAAGCATCCGAGTAAGAGTCTCGCTCCTTGAAAGCGGCTGCTCTACTCTTTAGCTCAGTGAGGATGTTGCCTGTAATCCATGGCTTCTGGTTGGGGTATGTACGTACGGTCACACAACAATTGCAGTTTTACTGTACATGTATAAGAGCAATTTAATGTAAAATGATTGTCCTGATTTCATTGGACCATTTACATGGGCCTGTTAACAACATGCATGTTGTTAATTACCGTTAAAAAACAACATTTAGTTACTATTGTTTAATCCAAAAATTGTTAATTAAATTATACCTAGGCCGGAAGAAGATCCAACGGGATGCCGACAATTTAGTGTGTTCTCTTCCTTGTAATTACAGATTTAGTTACTATACTGTAGTTTACAGAGGGCATCTGAGGAGGAGTTACTATACTGTAGTTTACAGGGGGAATCTGAGGAGGAGTTACTATACTGTAGTTTACAAGGGGCATCTGAGGAGGAGTTATTATACTGTAGTTTACAGAGGGCATCTGAGGAGGAGTTACTATACTGTAGTTTACAGGGGGCATCTGAGGAGGGAGCCTTAAAGTTCAAGTCCCACAGGGGCCCCTGTTCTACAGCACATCCCTTGTTCTAGAACCCTTATTAGCTTAATGTATCCAATAAAATGTTGCATTATGGGAACATTGAAAATGACAGCTAAACTGCAGAGCGGCTCTTTGAATATCTAAATGTCACTCAACAGGAGTTGTTAATTCTTCTTATTTTGGTTTACGTGACTAAATCTTATATATATTTATTTAGAAGTCATGGTTACATCAATTCAGGCAGTATTGGTATTGAAAATCCATTTCTTTAGCTAAGGACTGGTTCACTGGAAACTTGTAATGCATTAAAACAGAGTTTCTTCTTATCATAAGCGCACTTCTCAGGAGTCAACTGTACATTACACCGTCTGCTGGAAAGGTTGGCTACATCTGGGCTGACAGGTTCCCAGTTGGCTCTGAAGCAGCATCTATGCATAGTTTTGCAAACTGTGCAGTACATCTTGTCTCCATAATCTACAGGATCATACTGTGTTTCTGCTGCCATTGGTCCAAAACCTTGTATTTTTCCATGGTTTTGAGTTTAGTATACGTAGCTTGGGTGCTTTGACTACACTGTCTACATTACCCTCTCTGCCTTTGCATCAGATTTCCTCTGCGCTGCGTCTTCCACATTAGACTATCATCAACGCATATCAGTCAAATGCATCTTCTGTTGATCTCTCTTATCTGAGGAGGAAACCTCCCCAGGCGCTCGTTGGGCCCAGATCTTACCCCCCAAGAGCTCTCCTGATACCCCTTTGGAAAATAAACGCAGGGCTGAAATTGCTGGGCAAGCAGGACGCATTAGTTAAACAAACAGGGGGCTTACAGAGGGCTAACTCTCACGATACTATCTGTCAGGATTCCTTCTCATCAAACCAGTCCATCAGTCAATCCACAATGAAGCACTGGGCTCACCTTGGTGTTGCAGTGAAAGGAGACGGGACATTATTCAATGTTAAATGGGCCCTTGTGTAATTTTCAGTTGCTTAACTATTCAGTCGCTGATTGAAAAAAATAATAATAATAATTTAGCCAGCTCGCTATTCAATCTAACTATTTAGCCAGCTGGCTATTCAATCTAACTATTTAGCCAGCTGGCTATTCAATCTAACTATTTAGCCAGCTGGCTATTCATTCTAACTATTTAGCCAGCTGGCTATTCAATCTAACTATTTAGCCAGCTGGCTATTCAATCTAACTATTTAGCCAGCTGGCTATTCAATCTAACTATTTAGCCAGCTCGCTATTCAATCTAACTATTTCCAGTCAGCTCCAGGCTATTCACTGTTGATACTACTCTATCCAGCTCTAACTATTCCAGTCTGACTGCTATTCTTATCCAGCTCCAACTACTTATCCAGCTTATCCAGTCTGACTGTTGATACTACTTATCCAGCTGATTATCCAGTCTGGCTATTCTACTTATCCAGCTGATTATCCAGTCTGACTGTTTTATCCAGCTGTTGATACTACTTATCCAGCTGACTATCCAGTCTGACTGTTTACTACTTATCCAGCTGCTATCCAGTCTGACTATTTATCCAGCTGACTATCCAGTTGACTGTTGATACTACTTATCCAGCTGACTATCCAGTCTTTGATACTACTTAGCCAGCTGGCTCCATTGACTGTTAACTATTTATCCAGCTGACTATCCAGTCTGACTGTTGAACTACTTATTTAGCCAGCTGGCTATCCAGCTGACTATCCACTACTTTGATATTACTTATCCAGCTGACTATCCAGTCTGACTGTTGATATTCTACTATTTATCCAGCTGACTGTTGATACTACTTATCCAGCTGACTATCCACTATCCAGCTCTATCCAGTCTGACTGTTGATACTACTTATCCAGCTGATTATCCAGTCTGACTGTTGATACTACTTATCCAGCTGATTATCCAGTCTGACTGTTGCTTATCCAGCTGACTATCCAGTCTGACTGTTGATACACTTATCCAGCTGACTATCCAGTCTGACTGTTGATACTACTCCAGCTGACTATCCAGTCTGACTGTTGATACTACTTATCCAGCTGATTATCCAGTCTGACTGATATTCATCCATGACTATCCAACTATTTATCCAGCTGACTATCCAGTTCTGTTGATCTATCCACTGACTATCCAGTCTGCCACTGTTGCTCCAGCTGATTATCCAGTCTGACTGTTGATACTACTTATCCAGCTGACTATTCAGTCTGACTGTTGATACTACTTATCCAGCTGACTATCCAGTCTGACTGTTGATACTACTTATCCAGCCTATCCAGTCTGATACTACTTATCCAGCTGACCAGTCTGACTGTTGATACTACTTATCCAGCTGACTATCCACTGATTTCCAGCTGACTATCCAGTCTGACTGTTGATATTTATCCAGCTGACTATCCAGTCTGACTGTTGATACTACTTATCCAGCTGACTATCCAGTCTGACTGTTGATACTACTTATCCAGCTGACTATCCAGTCTGCTGTTGATACTACTTATCCAGCTGACTATCCAGTCTGACTGTTGATACTACTTATCCAGCTGACTATCCAGTCTGACTGTTGATACTACTTATCCAGCTGACTATGACCAGTCTGACTGTTGATACTACTTATCCAGCTGACTATCCAGTCTGACTGTTGATACTACTTATCCAGCTGACTATCCAGTCTGACTGTTGATATACTTATCCAGCTTATCCAGCTGACTATCCAGTCTGACTGTTGATACTACTTATCCAGCTGACTATCCAGTCTGACTGTTGATACTACTTATCCAGCTGACTATCCAGTCTGACTGTTGATACTACTTATCCAGCTGACTATCCAGTCTGACTGTTGATACTACTTATCCAGCTGACTATCCAGTCTGACTGTTGATATTACTTATCCAGCTGACTATCCAGTCTGACTGTTGATACTACTTATCCAGCTGACTATCCAGTCTGACTGTTGATACTACTTATCCAGCTGACTATCCAGTCTGACTGTTGATACTACTTATCCAGCTGACTATCCAGTCTGACTGATACTACTTATTGATACTGTTGATACTTATCCAGCTGACTATCCAGTCTGACTGTTGATACTACTTATCCAGCTGACTATCCAGTCTGACTGTTGATACTACTTATCCAGCTGACTATCCAGTCTGACTGTTGATACTACTTATCCAGCTGACTATCCAGTCTGACTGTTGATACTACTTATACTTATCCAGCTGATTATCCAGTCTGACTGTTGATACTACTTATCCAGCTGACTATCCAGTCTGACTGTTGATACTACTTATCCAGCTGACTATCCAGTCTGACTGTTGATACTACTTATCCAGCTGACTATCCAGTCTGACTGTTGATACTACTTATCCAGCTGACTATCCAGTCTGACTGTTGATACTACTTATCCAGCTGACTATCCAGTCTGACTGTTGATACTACTTATCCAGCTGACTATCCAGTCTGACTGTGACTGTTGATACTACTTATCCAGCTGACTATCCAGTCTGACTGTTGATACTACTTATCCAGCTGACTATCCAGTCTGACTGTTGATACTACTTATCCAGCTGACTATCCAGTCTGACTGTTGATACTACTTATCCAGCTGACTATCCAGTCTGACTGTTGATATACTCCACTTATCCCAGCTGACTATCCAGTCTGACTGTTGATACTACTTATCCAGCTGACTATCCAGTCTGACTGTTGATACTACTTATCCAGCTGACTATCCAGTCTGACTGTTGATACTACTTATCCAGCTGACTATCCAGTCTGACTGTTGATACTACTTATCCAGCTGACTATCCAGTCTGACTGTTGATAGTCTACTTATCCAGCTGACTATCCAGTCTGACTGTTGATACTACTTATCCAGCTGACTATCCAGTCTGACTGTTGATACTACTTATCCAGCTGACTATCCAGTCTGACTGTTGATACTACTTATCCAGCTGACTATCCAGTCTGACTGTTGATACTACTTATCCAGCTGACTATCCAGTCTGACTGTTGATACTACTTATCCAGCTGACTATCCAGTCTGACTGTTGATACTGTTGATACTACTTATCCAGCTGACTATCCAGTCTGACTGTTGATACTACTTATCCAGCTGACTATCCAGTCTGACTGTTGATACTACTTATCCAGCTGACTCCATCCAGTCTGACTGTTGATACTACTTATCCAGCTGACTATCCAGTCTGACTGTTGACTATGACCAGTCTGACTGTTGATACTACTTATCCAGCTGACTATCCAGTCTGACTGTTGATACTACTTATCCAGCTGACTATCCAGTCTGACTGTTGATACTACTTATCCAGCTGACTATCCAGTCTGACTGTTGATACTACTTATCCAGCTGACTATCCAGTCTGACTGTTGATACTACTGTTATCCAGCTGACTATCCAGTCTGACTGTTGATACTACTTATCCAGCTGACTATCCAGTCTGACTGTTGATACTACTTATCCAGCTGACTATCCAGTCTGACTGTTGATACTACTTATCCAGCTGACTATCCAGTCTGACTGTTGATACTACTTATCCAGCTGACTATCCAGTCTGACTGTTGATACTACTTATCCAGCTGACTATCCAGTCTGACTGTTGATACTACTTATCCAGCTGACTATCCAGTCTGACTGTTGATACTACTTATCCAGCTGACTATCCAGTCTGACTGACTGTTGATACTACTTATCCAGCTGACTATCCAGTCTGACTGTTGATACTACTTATCCAGCTGACTATCCAGTCTGACTGTTGATACTACTTATCCAGCTGACTATCCAGTCTGACTGTTGATACTACTTATCCAGCTGACTATCCAGTCTGACTGTTGATACTACTTATCCAGCTGACTATCCAGTCTGACTGTTGATACTACTTATCCAGCTGACTATCCAGTCTGAGTCTGTTGATACTACTTATCCAGCTGACTATCCAGTCTGACTGTTGACTGTTGATACTACTTATCCAGCTGACTATCCAGTCTGACTGTTGATACTACTTATCCAGCTGACTATCCAGTCTGACTGTTGATACTACTTATCCAGCTGACTATCCAGTCTGACTGTTGATACTACTTATCCAGCTGACTATCCAGTCTGACTATCCAGTTGACTGTTGATACTACTTATCCAGCTGACTATCCAGTCTGACTGTTGATACTACTTATCCAGCTGACTATCCAGTCTGACTGTTGTTGATACTACTTATCCAGCTGACTATCCAGTCTGACTGTTGATACTACTTATCCAGCTGACTATCCAGTCTGACTGTTGATACTACTTATCCAGCTGACTATCCAGTCTGACTGTTGATACTACTTATCCAGCTGACTATCCAGTCTGACTGTTGATACTACTTATCCAGCTGACTATCCAGTCTGACTGTTGATACTACTTATCCAGCTGACTATCCAGTCTGACTGTTGATACTACTTATCCAGCTGACTATCCAGTCTGACTGTTGATACTACTTATCCAGCTGACTATCCAGTCTGACTGTTGATACTACTTATCCAGCTGACTATCCAGTCTGACTGTTGATACTACTTATCCAGCTGACTATCCAGTCTGACTGTTGATACTACTTATCCAGCTGACTATCCAGTCTGACTGTTGATACTACTTATCCAGCTGACTATCCAGTCTGACTGTTGATACTACTTATCCAGCTGACTATCCAGTCTGACTGTTGATACTACTTATCCAGCTGACTATCCAGTCTGACTGTTGATACTACTTATCCAGCTGACTATCCAGTCTGACTGTTGATACTTATCCAGCTGACTATACTGTTTATCCAGCTGACTATCCAGTCTGACTGTTGATACTACTTATCCAGCCAGTCTGACTGTTGATACTACTTATCCAGCTGACTATCCAGTCTGACTGTTGATACTCCAGCTGACTATCCAGCTGACTATCCAGTCTGACTGTTGATACTACTTATCCAGCTGACTATCCAGTCTGACTGTTGATACTACTTATCCAGCTGACTATCCAGTCTGACTGTTGATACTACTTATCCAGCTGACTATCCAGTCTGACTGTTGATACTACTTATCCAGCTGACTATCCAGTCTGACTGTTGATACTACTTATCCAGCTGACTATCCAGTCTGACTGTTGATACTACTTATCCAGCTGACTATCCAGTGACTATCCAGTCTGATGACTGTTGATACTACTTATCCAGCTGACTATCCAGTCTGACTGTTGATACTACTTATCCAGCTGATACTCCATGACCAGTCTGACTGTTGATACTACTTATCCAGCTGACTATCCAGTCTGACTGTTGATACTACTTATCCAGCTGACTATCCAGTCTGACTGTTGATACTACTTATCCAGCTGACTATCCAGTCTGACTGTTGATACTACTTATCCAGCTGACTATCCAGTCTGACTGTTGATACTACTTATCCAGCTGACTATCCAGTCTGACTGTTGATACTACTTATCCAGCTGACTATCCAGTCTGACTGTTGATACTACTTATCCAGCTGACTATCCAGTCTGACTGTTGATACTACTTATCCAGCTGACTATCCAGTCTGACTGTTGATACTACTTATCCAGCTGACTATCCAGTCTGACTGTTGATACTACTATCCAGCTGACTATCCAGTCTGACTGTTGATATACTCCACTGACTATCCAGTCTGCTGTTGATCCAGCTGATATCCAGTCTGACTGTTGATACTACTTATCCAGCTGACTATCCAGTCTGACTGTTGATACTACTTATCCAGCTGATACTACTTATCCAGCTGACTATCCAGTCTGACTGTTGATACTACTTATCCAGCTGACTATCCAGTCTGACTGTTGATACTACTTATCCAGCTGACTATCCAGTCTGACTGTTGATACTACTTATCCAGCTGACTATCCAGTCTGACTGTTGATACTACTTATCCAGCTGACTATCCAGTCTGACTGTTGATACTACTTATCCAGCTGACTATCCAGTCTGACTGTTGATACTACTTATCCAGCTGACTATCCAGTCTGACTGACTATCCAGTCTGACTGTTGATACTACTTATCCAGCTGACTATCCAGTCTGACTGTTGATACTACTTATCCAGCTGACTATCCAGTCTGACTGTTGATACTACTTATCCAGCTGACTATCCAGTCTGACTGTTGATACTACTTATCCAGCTGACTATCCAGTCTGACTGTTGATACTACTTATCCAGCTGACTATCCAGTCTGACTGTTGATACTACTTATCCAGCTGACTATCCAGTCTGACTGTTGATACTACTTATCCAGCTGACTATCCAGTCTGACTGTTGATACTTATCCAGCTGACTATCCAGTCTGACTGTTGATGACTATCCAGTCTACTTATCCAGCTGACTATCCAGTCTGACTGTTGATACTACTTATCCAGCTGACTATCCAGTCTGACTGTTGATACTACTTATCCAGCTGACTATCCAGTCTGACTGTTGATACTACTTATCCAGCTGACTATCCAGTCTGACTGATACTACTTATCCAGCTGACTATCCATACTACTTATCCAGCTGACTATCCAGTCTGACTGTTGATACTACTTATCCAGCTGACTATCCAGTCTGACTGTTGATACTACTTATCCAGCTGACTATCCAGTCTGACTGTTGATACTACTTATCCAGCTGACTATCCAGCTGACTTATCCAGTATGACTGTTGATACTACTTATCCAGCTGACTATCCAGTCTGACTGTTGATACTACTTATCCAGCTGACTATCCAGTCTGACTGTTGATACTATCCAGTCTTATCCAGCTGACTATCCAGTCTGACTAGCTGACCAGTCTGACTGTTGATACTACTTATCCAGCTGACTATCCAGTCTGACTGTTGATACTACTTATCCAGCTGACTATCCAGTCTGACTGTTGATACTACTGATACTACTTATCCAGCTGACTATCCAGTCTGACTGTTGATACTACTTATCCAGCTGACTATCCAGTCTGACTGTTGATACTACTTATCCAGCTGACTATCCAGTCTGACTGTTGATACTACTTATCCAGCTGACTATCCAGTCTGACTGTTGATACTACTTATCCAGCTGACTATCCAGTCTGACTGTTGATACTACTTATCCAGCTGACTATCCAGACTGACTATCCAGCTGACTATCCAGTCTGACTGTTGATACTACTTATCCAGCTGACTATCCAGTCTGACTGTTGATACTACTTATCCAGCTGACTATCCAGTCTGACTGATACTACTTATCCATGACTATCCAGTCTGATCTTATCCAGCTGACTATCCAGTCTGACTGTTGATACTACTTATCCAGCTGACTATCCAGTCTGACTGTTGATACTACTTATCCAGCTGACTATCCAGTCTGACTGTTGATACTACTTATCCAGCTGACTATCCAGTCTGACTGTTGATACTACTTATCCAGCTGACTATCCAGTCTGACTGTTGATACTACTTATCCAGCTGACTATCCAGTCTGACTGTTGATACTACTTATCCAGCTGACTCCATCCAGTCTGACTGTTGATACTACTTATCCAGCTGACTATCCAGTCTGACTGTTGATACTACTTATCCAGCTGACTATCCAGTCTGACTGTTGATACTACTTATCCAGCTGACTATCCAGTCTGACTGTTGATACTACTTATCCAGCTGACTATCCAGTCTGACTGTTGATATTACTTATCCAGCTGACTATCCAGTCTGACTGTTGACTTATCCAGCTGACCAGTCTGACTGTTGATACTACTTATCCAGCTGACTATCCAGTCTGACTGTTGATACTACTTATCCAGCTGACTATCCAGTCTGACTGTTGATACTACTTATCCAGCTGACTATCCAGTCTGACTGATACTACTTATTGATACTACTGTTATCCAGCTGACTATCCAGTCTGACTGTTGATACTACTTATCCAGCTGACTATCCAGTCTGACTGTTGATACTACTTATCCAGCTGACTATCCAGTCTGACTGTTGATACTACTTATCCAGCTGACTATCCAGTCTGACTGTTGATACTACTTATCCAGCTGACTATCCAGTCTGACTGTTGATACTACTTATCCAGCTGACTATCCAGTCTGACTGTTGATACTACTTATCCAGCTGACTATCCAGTCTGACTGTTGATACTACTTATCCAGACTGTTGATACTACTTATCCAGCTGACTAGTCTGACTGTTGATACTACTTATCCAGCTGACTATCCAGCTGATACTACTTATATGACCAGTCTGACTGTTGATACTACTTTAGCTGACCAGCTGATACTATCCAGCTGACTATCTGACTGTTGATACTACTTATCCAGCTGACTATCCAGTCTGACTGTTGATACTACTTATCCAGCTGACTATCCAGTCTGACTGTTGATACTACTTATCCAGCTGACTATCCAGTCTGACTGTTGATACTACTTATCCAGCTGACTATCCAGTCTGACTGTTGATACTACTTATCCAGCTGACTATCCAGTCTGACTGTTGATACTACTTATCCACTACTTATCCAGACTGTTGATACTACTTATCCAGCTGACTATATCCAGTCTGACTGTTGATACTACTTATCCAGCTGACTATCCAGTCTGACTGTTGATACTACTTATCCAGCTGACTATCCAGTCTGACTGTTGATACTACTTATCCAGCTGACTATCCAGTCTGACTGTTGATACTACTTATCCAGCTGACTATCCAGTCTGACTGATTGATACACTTATCCTGACTATCCAGTCTGACTGTTGATACTACTTATCCAGCTGACTATCCAGTCTGACTGTTGATACTACTTATCTGACTATCCAGTTGATACTACTTATCCAGCTGACTATCCAGTCTGACTGTTGATACTACTTATCCAGCTGACTATCCAGTCTGACTGTTGATACTACTTATCCAGCTGACTATCCAGTCTGACTGTTGATACTACTTATCCAGCTGACTATCCAGTCTGACTGTTGATACTACTTATATGACCAGTCTGACTATCCAGTCTGACTGTTGATACTACTTATCCAGCTGACTATCCAGTCTGACTGTTGATACTCCAGCTGACTATCCAGCTGTTGACTATCCAGCTGACAGTCTGACTGTTGATACTACTTATCCAGCTGACTATCCAGTCTGACTGTTGATACTACTTATCCAGCTGACTATCCAGTCTGACTGTTGATACTACTTATCCAGCTGACTATCCAGTCTGACTGTTGATACTACTTATCCAGCTGACTATCCAGTCTGACTGTTGATACTACTTATCCAGCTGACTATCCAGTCTGACTGTTGATACTACTTATCCAGCTGACTATCCAGTCTGACTGTTGATACTACTTATCCAGCTGACTATCCAGTCTGACTTGATACTACTTATCCAGCTGACTATCCAGTCTGACTGTTGATACTGACTATCCACTGACTGTTGATACTCCAGCTGACTCCATCCAGTCTGACTGTTGATACTACTTATCCAGCTGACTATCCAGTCTGACTGTTGATACTACTTATCCAGCTGACTATCCAGTCTGACTGTTGATACTACTTATCCAGCTGACTATCCAGTCTGACTGTTGATACTACTTATCCAGCTGACTATCCAGTCTGACTGTCCAGCTGATCCACTGACTGTTGATCCAGCTGACTATCCAGTCTGACTGTTGATACTACTTATACCAGCTGACTATACACTTATCCAGCTGACTATCCAGTTGACTGTTGATACTACTTATCCAGCTGACTATCCAGTCTGACTGTTGATACTACCAGCTGACTATCAGTCTGACTGTTGTCTTATGACTCCAGTCTGACTGTTGATACTACTTATCCAGCTGACTATCCAGTCTGACTGTTGATACTACTTATCCAGCTGACTATCCAGTCTGACTGTTGATACTACTTATCCAGCTGACTATCCAGTCTGACTGTTGATACTACTTATCCAGCTGACTATCCAGTCTGACTGTTGATACTACTTATCCAGCTGACTATCCAGTCTGACTGTTGATACTACTTATCCAGCTGACTATCCAGTCTGACTGTTGATACTACTTATCCAGCTGACTATCCAGTCTGACTGTTGATACTACTTATCCAGCTGACTATCCAGTCTGACTGTTGATACTACTTATCCAGCTGACTATCCAGTCTGACTGTTGATATACTTATCCAGCTGACTATCCAGCTGACTCCAGCTGACCAGTCTGACTGTTGATACTACTTATCCAGCTGACTATCCAGTCTGACTGTTGATGATACTTATCCACTGACTATCCAGCTGACTATCCAGTCTGACTGTTGATACTACTTATCCAGCTGACTATCCAGTCTGACTGTTGATACTACTTATCCAGCTGACTATCCAGTCTGACTGTTGATACTTATCCAGCTGACTATCCAGACTGTTGATACTACTTATCCATGACCAGTCTGACTGTTGATACTACTTATCCAGCTGACTATCCAGTCTGACTGTTGATACTACTTATCCAGCTGACTATCCAGTCTGACTGTTGATACTACTTATCCAGCTGACTATCCAGTCTGACTGTTGATACTTATCCAGCTGACTATCCAGTCTGACTGTTGATACTACTTATCCAGCTGACTATCCAGTCTGACTGTTGATACTACTTATCCAGCTGACTATCCAGTCTGACTGTTGATACTACTTATCCAGCTGACTATCCAGTCTGACTGTTGATACTACTTATCCAGCTGACTATCCAGTCTGACTGTTGATACTACTTATCCAGCTGACTATCCAGTCTGACTGTTGATACTACTTATCCAGCTGACTATCCAGTCTGACTGTTGATACTACTTATCCAGCTGACTATCCAGCTGACTATCCAGTCTGACTGTTGATACTACTTATCCAGCTGACTATCCAGTCTGACTGTTGATATTACTTATCCAGCTGACTATCCAGTCTGACTGTTGATACTACTTATCCAGCTGACTATCCAGTCTGACTGTTGATACTACTGACTATCCAGCTGACTATCCAGTCTGACTGTTGATACTACTTATCCAGCTGACTATCCAGTCTGACTGTTGATACTACTTATCCAGCTGACTATCCAGTCTGACTGTCTGAGTCTGACTGTTGATACTACTTATCCAGCTGACTATCCAGTCTGACTATCCACTGTTGATACTACTTATCCAGCTGACTATCCAGTCTGACTGTTGATACTACTTATCCAGCTGACTATCCAGTCTGACTGTTGATACTACTTATCCAGCTGACTATCCAGTCTGACTGTTGATACTACTTATCCAGCTGACTATCCAGTCTGACTGTTGATACTACTTATCCAGCTGACTATCCAGTCTGACTGTTGATACTACTTATCCACTATCCAGTCTGACTGTTGATACTTATCCAGCTGACTATCCAGTCTGACTGTTGATACTACTTATCCAGCTGACTATCCAGTCTGACTGTTGATACTACTTATCCAGCTGACTATCCAGTCTGACTGTTGATACTACTTATCCAGCTGACTATCCAGTCTGACTGTTGATACTACTTACAGCTGACTATCCAGTCTGACTGACTATCCAGTTGAGAATATTTAGGCAGGTGTTGCTACTTATCCAGCTGACTATCCAGTCTGACTGTTGCCCTCCAGTGACTATCCAATGTACTGTTCAGTCCAGCTGATTCCAGTCTGACTTTGATAGTCTGATCATTGGAGAAGGATACTATTTAGCAGGTATCCAGCTATTCGAGGCCTGGAAGGGCTGTATGTGTACTGTATCTGCAGCATGCGCTATGTGCTACGTGTTCCACGACATGTTGAGTGACTTTTGGTCTTCTCCTGTAGGTCTTTCGACAGTGGGATGACAACATGCTGTGAATGATCATACTATCAAACTGCAGGCTTCCCCAACTGGTGGTCTTGTGTTTGTATTTTTCCTCATTCTTAGAAATAAAACACTGTAAAAAAAAAAAAAAAACTCCAGGAAAACAGCTCTAAGTGATTTGAATTTCAAATCTGTTCCCAAGTATTCCCACGCATATTAGAGAGACACGTGATCGTAGACAAATGTAAGCAAGGTTTGACGTTATTATGTTTCAGTCAAACATTATATCTGTTTGTGCTTCTTGAGGTCAATTTGCAGTCTACAAATTATTTTGTAATTACGTTCCCGGCCCCCCGACCATCCACTCAAGAAAAATCGGCCTTTGGCTGAATCTCGTTGATGATCCCTGAGATCTGCTGTCCATCCAACAGCCTGTAGCTCCGTAGGCTTTCCTTCCAAGTCCTGTAAAAGCCCAGCCCATTCAAAGTCACCGTTTTCATTTCACATCTGGCAATGGTAACCAACTTCGGTGGAAAACATTCCTTGGGTTCTTTTTAATCAAAGGACTGCAAACTTCGAGGCTGAACCTGTTTGCTGTGTTCAGCCTCCAAGCAGCTACGCTTCAGGGGAAAGGGAGAGGATCGCGGCTGGCCTGGCCGAGTAGTGACCTGCGCTGTTAGACTTATTTGGCCCTAAACTGCCGTTTTTAACACGGACATTCCTGTACCTTTCTAGTAGACGTTTTACGATGTTGTATGACTTGCATTTATCTTTTAACACTTTGTTATAGAAACTTAAGAATACGAAAGGCCATGATAATCAATTATCAATTTGTGTTTTTTTTGTGTCGGTATTTAGAAACGTCATATTGTTTTTCGTTTCATTTGATTAAAAATCTTTATCCTTCCATCCTCTCAATGACGGATGTTTTCCTCCTCCTGTCCAAAGCATTCGCCAAGTAGTCAGACTATCTATAAAAGGTTTCACTCATGAGACTGCTTTGAAATACATATTTAAAAGCCTTATTAACAGAACAAGTTTGGCAGCAGCAAAACAGTGAGCTGACATCCCTTTTTTTAATCTAGTATGCTATTGTAAAACATGTATTTTATCACTACTACTTATTTCTCAGCGTGTGAGAAAGATAAAGTGTTTTGCAAAAAAAAAAAACATGAATATTTGTCACTTTGAAATGAAACCTACAAGTGATAGATTTAATTAAACAAATACATGTATGTTATTGAACAACACCATGTCCATGATTAGATAGTGGACAATATTTTTTAAATAAATGTCTTTAAACAATAAAAGCTAATTTATCAACATTTCTGAAAATGGATAAATAGCATTTTGGAAATAAACTTTAATGTGAAAAACTATCACATGTGTATATCTCATTTGCAAATTCACTTGTGTGGTTGAAACAATGTTATCCTCCTCACATGTGAAAAGATGGTGTTGGAGTAGCAATATTTCCACTAGTGAAATTAAGGTGACCACATCTAAAAATACCAAATTCGAAATTAGGGAACAATTTTGCGGGACAGTGAACAGACATTTTTGGGGGGTAGGTACCAAATCTGGTGTGTCAATTCAATTAACATAATACAACAATTCCCATCAAAATCCGTTGGTTTGAGATAGAGATATGTGTTGTTGTTTGCATGGGCTGCATCTCAATCCACCATATCCTCTACTGAGAAACAAGGGGAAAACACTATAACATATCATATCCAGACTTCTAGAATTCTAGCATGATACCTCAATCATACATTCTAGAACACTTGACAGACAATTAAAAAAAAAGGCAAATTCAAAGAACCTCAAAACAGGCTGAATATTTTCATATTTTCTACCAATAACTGACAGGACACCTGGCGATGATTATTTCACACTAAAAAAAAAAAGACTGCTCCTTTTTTTTCTCATCGTAAGAAATGCTATTCCCACAATTGACTATGTTTTTATTTCCACAAAATAATTTACTGGACAAAAAAAAAAATCTGTATAGTGATATCAGATCAGATATCAGATCATTCTCTCGTATCATGCTTAATTACACCAACAGGAAATATTGTACACTTATCGACAGAATCCGGAGAATGAAAATAGGTCACCTTTTAGACTCGAAATGTATTAAATACGTTTAAACTCAAATAAAGCATACTATTTAATGGCAAATAAACCTGGTAAAAAATCTCGCAGCCCTCACAAAATGAATACACATTTAACCAGTTATAATTTAAAAAGATAAAGATACAAATGTGTTAATTAGAAACAGCAACGTGATTAATGACATTGTTAAAAGCTTCTAGAAAGATCTATAAAAAATAGATTTAAACAGGGATGGATCCTACAGCTTTTTTAGATTCAACAACTCAGAAGCAAATTAGTTCATTATTATTATTAATTGATCAGCAGATTAAAAATAAACACTAAAAACAGAGATCACCCCAAGAAGAAATATGAAATACTGTTAAAACATTTGCGTGGAGAAAAGCGACGGCTTTCTCAAAGAATTCATTTTGGGACAAAGTAGTGCGAATATTTACACAAATGAAAATGCATCAAGGGTTTTAGAACACCGACTCATTCCAGGGTTTTAGAACACCTACTCATTCCAGGGTTTTAGAACACCTACTCATTCCAGGGTTTTAGAACACCTACTCATTCAAGGGTTTTAGAACACCTACTCATTCAAGGGTTTTAGAACACCTACTCATTCAAGGGTTTTAGAACACCTACTCATTCAAGGGTTTTAGAACACCTACTCATTCAAGGGTTTTAGAACACCTACTCATTCAAGGGTTTTAGAACACCTACTCATTCAAGGGTTTTAGAACACCTACTCATTCAAGGGTTTTAGAACACCTACTCATTCAAGGGTTTTAGAACACCTACTCATTCAAGGGTTTTAGAACACCTACTCATTCCAGGGTTTTAGAACACCTACTCATTCCAGGGTTTTAGAACACCTACTCATTCAAGGGTTTTAGAACACCTACTCATTCCAGGGTTTTAGAACACCTACTCATTCAAGGGTTTTAGAACACCTACTCATTCCAGGGTTTTAGAACACCTACTCATTCAAGGGTTTTAGAACACCTACTCATTCCAGGGTTTTAGAACACCTACTCATTCAAGGGTTTTAGAACACCTACTCATTCAAGGGTTTTAGAACACCTACTCATTCCAGGGTTTTAAAACACCTACTCATTCCAGGGTTTTAGAACACCTACTCATTCAAGGGTTTTAGAACACCTACTCATTCAAGGGTTTTAGAACACCTACTCAAGGGTTTTAGAACACCTACTCATTCAAGGGTTTTAGAACACCTACTCATTCAAGGGTTTTAGAACACCTACTCATTCAAGGGTTTTAGAACACCTACTCATTCAAGGGTTTTAGAACACCTACTCATTCAAGGGTTTTAGAACACCTACTCATTCAAGGGTTTTAGAACACCTACTCATTCAAGGGTTTTAGAACACCTACTCATTCAAGGGTTTTAGAACACCTACTCATTCCAGGGTTTTAGAACACCTACTCATTCAAGGGTTTTAGAACACCTACTAATTCAAGGGTTTTAGAACACCTACTCATTCAAGGGTTTTAGAACACCTACTCATTCAAGGGTTTTAGAACACCTACTCATTCAAGGGTTTTAGAACACCTACTCATTCAAGGGTTTTAGAACACCTACTCATTCAAGGGTTTTAGAACACCTACTCATTCAAGGGTTTTAGAACACCTACTCATTCCAGGGTTTTAGAACACCTACTCATTCAAGGGTTTTAGAACACCTACTCATTCAAGGGTTTTAGAACACCTACTCATTCAAGGGTTTTAGAACACCTACTCAGTCAAGGGTTTGTCTTTATTTAGACTATTTTCTACATTGTAGAAAAATAGCAAAAACAAAAATAATAATAATAATAATAACACATATGGAATCATGTAGTAACCAAAAAAGTGTTAAACAAATGAAAATACATTTTATATTTCAGATTCTTCAAAGTAGCCACCCTTTGCCTTGATGACAGCTCACAGATCACTGCACCTGTACATACAGTGGGGCAAAACAGTATTTAGTCAGCCACCAATTGTGCAAGTTCTCCCACTTAAAAAGATGAGAGAGGCCTGTAATTTTCATCATAGGTACACTTCAACTATGACAGACAAAATGAGAAAAACAATTCCAGAAAATCACATTGTATGATTTTTAATTTATTTATTTGCAAATTATGGTGGAAAATAAGTATTTAGTCAATAACAAAAGTTTATTTCAATACTTTGTTATATACCCTTTGTTGGCAATGACAGAGGTCAAACGTTTTATGTAAGTCTTCACAAGGTTTTCACACACTGTTGCTGGTATTTTGGCCCATTCCTCCATGCAGATCTCCTATAGAAACTTGATGTTTTGGGGCTGTTGCTGGGCAACACAGACTTTCAACTCCCTCCAAAGATTTTCTATGGGGTTGAGATCTGGAGACTGGCTAGGCCACTACAGGACCTTGAAATGCTTCTTACGAAGCCACTCCTTCGTTGCCCGGGCGGTGTGTTTGGGATCATTGTCATGCTGAAAGACCCAGCCACGTTTCATCTTCAATGCCCTTGCTGATGGAAGGAGGTTTTCACTCAAAATCTCACGATACATGGCCCCATTCATTCTTTCCTTTACACGGATCAGTCGTCCTGGTCCCTTTGTAGAAAAACAGCCCCAAAGCACGATGTTTCCACCCCCATGCTTCACAGTAGGTATGGTGTTCTTTGGATGCAACTCAGCATTCTTTGTCTTCCAAACACGACGAGTTGAGTTTTTACCAAAAATGTATATTTTGGTTTCATCTGACCATATGACATTCTCCCAATCTTCTTCTGGATCATCCAAATGCTCTCTAGCAAACTTCAGACGGGCCTGGACATGTACTGGCTTAAGCAGGTGGACGCGTCTGGCACTGCAGGATTTGAGTCCCTGGCGGCGTAGTGTTTTACTGATGGTAGGCTTTGTTACTTTGGTCCCAGCTCTCTGCAGTTCATTCACTAGGTCCCCCGGTGTGGGTCTGGGATTTTTGCTCACCGTTCTTGTGATCATTTTGACCCCACGGGGTGAGATCTTGCGTGGAGCCCCAGATCGAGGGAGATTATCAGTGGTCTTGTATGTCTTCCATTTCCTAATAATTGCTAGGTAGTCACCTGCACCTTCTTGGCATTCTCTCAACCAAATTCATAAGGGAGTCACCTGGAATGCATTTCAATTAACACGTGTGCATACCTGATGATTCTTAATAAGACAAATAACAAATATAAAAATTACTTCAGCAGATTTAATTAAATGGAATAACCTTGAATCTTACAGGTATAATAAACGTCTTCAGAATGGTATGGCTCCAAAGGGCTTTATGTTCTTGGTAATACCAATTCCACCAAAGACATTCTGTTAAAACAGTATACTAAGATCAAAACAGACTTCATGTGGGCAAATAAAACTCATAGAATAAAAAGGAAAGTTTTACATCTTTCTAAGTCAGACTGTGGTTTTAACCTTCCTAAGTCAGAGTGTGATTTTAACCTTCCTAAATCAGAGTGTGGTTTTAACCTTCCTAAGTCAGAGTGTGATTTTAACCTTCCTAAATCAGAGTGTGGTTTTAACCTTCCTAAGTCAGACTGTGGTTTTAACCTTCCTAAGTCAGTGTGGTTTTAACCTTCCTAAGTCAGAGTGTGGTTTTAACCTTCCTAAATCAGAGTGTGGTTTTAACCTTCCTAAGTCAGTGTGGTTTTAACCTTCCTAAGTCAGACTGTGGTTTTAACCTTCCTAAGTCAGTGTGGTTTTAACCTTCCTAAGTCCGAGTGTGGTTTTAACCTTCCTAAGTCAGAGTGTGGTTTTAACCTTCCTAAGTCAGAGTGTGGTTTTAACCTTCCTAAGTCAGAGTGTGGTTTTAACCTTCCTAAGTCAGAGTGTGGTTTTAACCTTCCTAAATCAGAGTGTGGTTTTAACCTTCCTAAGTCAGAGTGTGGTTTTAACCTTCCTAAGTCAGACTGTGGTTTTAACCTTCCTAAGTCAGAGTGTGGTTTTAACCTTCCTAAGTCAGAGTGTGGTTTTAACCTTCCTAAGTCAGTGTGTGGTTTTAACCTTCCTAAGTCAGAGTGTGGTTTTAACCTTCCTAAGTCAGAGTGGTTTTAACCTTCCTAAGTCAGTGTGGTTTTAACCTTCCTAAGTCAGAGTGTGGTTTTAACATTTCTAAGTCAGAGTGTGGTTTTAACCTTCCTATGTCAGAGTGTGGTTTTAACCTTCCTAAGTCAGAGTGTGGTTTTAACCTTCCTAAGTCAGACTGTGGTTTTAACCTTCCTAAGTCAGAGTGTGGTTTTAACCTTCCTAAATCAGAGTGTGGTTTTAACCTTCCTAAGTCAGTGTGGTTTTAACCTTCCTAAGTCAGAGTGTGGTTTTAACCTTCCTAAATCAGAGTGTGGTTTTAACCTTCCTAAGTCAGAGTGTGGTTTTAACCTTCCTAAGTCAGACTGTGGTTTTAACCTTCCTAAGTCAGAGTGTGGTTTTAACCTTCCTAAGTCAGAGTGTGGTTTTAACCTTCCTAAGTCAGACTGTGGTTTTAACCTTCCTAAGTCAGAGTGTGGTTTTAACCTTCCTAAATCAGAGTGTGGTTTTAACCTTCCTAAGTCAGAGTGTGGTTTTAACCTTCCTAAGTCAGACTGTGGTTTTAACCTTCCTAAGTCAGAGTGTGGTTTTAACCTTCCTAAGTCAGAGTGTGGTTTTAACCTTCCTAAGTCAGTGTGTGGTTTTAACCTTCCTAAGTCAGAGTGTGGTTTTAACCTTCCTAAGTCAGAGTGTGGTTTTAACATTTCTAAGTCAGAGTGTGGTTTTAACCTTCCTATGTCAGAGTGTGGTTTTAACCTTCCTAAGTCAGAGTGTGGTTTTAACCTTCCTATGTCAGAGTGTGGTTTTAACCTTCCTATGTCAGAGTGTAGTTTTAACCTTCCTAAGTCAGACTGTGGTTTTAACCTTCCTAAGTCAGACTGTGGTTTTAACCTTCCTAAGTCAGAGTGTGGTTTTAACCTTCCTAAATCAGAGTGTGGTTTTAACCTTCCTAAGTCAGTGTGGTTTTAACCTTCCTAAGTCAGAGTGTGGTTTTAACCTTCCTAAATCAGAGTGTGGTTTTAACCTTCCTAAGTCAGAGTGTGGTTTTAACCTTCCTAAGTCAGACTGTGGTTTTAACCTTCCTAAGTCAGAGTGTGGTTTTAACCTTCCTAAGTCAGTGTGTGGTTTTAACCTTCCTAAGTCAGAGTGTGGTTTTAACCTTCCTAAGTCAGAGTGGTCTTAACCTTCCTAAGTCAGTGTGGTTTTAACCTTCCTAAGTCAGAGTGTGGTTTTAACCTTTCTAAGTCAGAGTGTGGTTTTAACCTTCCTATGTCAGAGTGTGGTTTTAACCTTCCTAAGTCAGAGTGTGGTTTTAACCTGCCTATGTCAGAGTGTGGTTTTAACCTTCCTATGTCAGAGTGTGGTTTTAACCTTCCTAAATCAGAGTGTGGTTTTAACCTTCCTAAGTCAGAGTGTGGTTTTAACCTTCCTAAGTCAGACTGTGGTTTTAACCTTCCTAAGTCAGAGTGTGGTTTTAACCTTCCTAAGTCAGTGTGTGGTTTTAACCTTCCTAAGTCAGAGTGTGGTTTTATCCTTCCTAAGTCAGACTGTGGTTTTAACCTTCCTAAGTCAGAGTGTGGTTTTAACCTTCCTAAATCAGAGTGTGGTTTTAACCTTCCTAAGTCAGTGTGGTTTTAACCTTCCTAAGTCAGAGTGTGGTTTTAACCTTCCTAAATCAGAGTGTGGTTTTAACCTTCCTAAGTCAGAGTGTGGTTTTAACCTTCCTAAGTCAGACTGTGGTTTTAACCTTCCTAAGTCAGAGTGTGGTTTTAACCTTCCTAAATCAGAGTGTGGTTTTAACCTTCCTAAGTCAGTGTGGTTTTAACCTTCCTAAGTCAGACTGTGGTTTTAACCTTCCTAAGTCAGAGTGTGGTTTTAACCTTCCTAAGTCAGAGTGTGGTTTTAACCTTCCTAAGTCAGAGTGTGGTTTTAACCTTCCTAAGTCAGAGTGTGGTTTTAACCTTCCTAAGTCAGAGTGTGGTTTTAACCTTCCTAAATCAGAGTGTGGTTTTAACCTTCCTAAGTCAGAGTGTGGTTTTAACCTTCCTAAGTCAGTGTGTGGTTTTAACCTTCCTAAGTCAGAGTGTGGTTTTAACCTTCCTAAGTCAGAGTGGTCTTAACCTTCCTAAGTCAGTGTGGTTTTAACCTTCCTAAGTCAGAGTGGTCTTAACCTTCCTAAGTCAGTGTGGTTTTAACCTTCCTAAGTCAGAGTGTGGTTTTAACCTTTCTAAGTCAGAGTTTGGTTTTAACCTTCCTATGTCAGAGTGTGGTTTTAACCTTCCTAAGTCAGAGTGTGGTTTTAACCTTCCTAAATCAGAGTGTGGTTTTAACCTTCCTAAGTCAGAGTGTGGTTTTAACCTTCCTAAGTCAGAGTGTGGTTTTAACCTTCCTAAATCAGAGTGTGGTTTTAACCTTTCTAAGTCAGAGTTTGGTTTTAACCTTCCTAAGTCAGAGTGTGGTTTTAACCTTCCTAAGTCAGAGTGTGGTTTTAACCTTCCTAAGTCAGTGGTGTGGTTTTAACCTTCCTAAGTCAGAGTGTGGTTTTAACCTTCCTAAGTCAGAGTGTGGTTTTAACCTTCCTAAGTCAGAGTGTGGTTTTAACCTTCCTAAGTCAGAGTTTGGTTTTAACCTTCCTATGTCAGAGTGTGGTTTTAACCTTCCTAAGTCAGAGTGTGGTTTTAACCTTCCTAAGTCAGAGTGTGGTTTTAACCTTCCTAAATCAGAGTGTGGTTTTAACCTTCCTAAGTCAGAGTGTGGTTTTAACCTTCCTATGTCAGAGTGTGGTTTTAACCTTCCTAAGTCAGAGTGTGGTTTTAACCTTCCTAAGTCAGAGTGTGGTTTTAACCTTCCTAAGTCAGTGTGGTTTTAACCTTCCTAAGTCAGAGTGTGGTTTTAACCTTCCTAAGTCAGAGTGTGGTTTTAACCTTCCTAAGTGTGGTTTTAACGTTCAGTCAGTGTGGTTTTAACCTTCCTAAGTCAGAGTGTGGTTTTAACCTTCCTAAGTCAGAGTGTGGTTTTAACCTTCCTAAGTCAGAGTGTGGTTTTAACCTTCCTAAGTCAGACTGTGGTTTTAACCTTCCTAAGTCAGACTGTGGTTTTAACCTTCCTAAGTCAGAGTGTGGTTTTAACCTTCCTAAATCAGAGTGTGGTTTTAACGTTCCTAAGTCAGTGTGGTTTTAACCTTCCTAAGTCAGACTGTGGTTTTAACCTTCCTAATTCAGAGTGTGGTTTTAACCTTCCTAAATCAGAGTGTGGTTTTAACGTTCCTAAGTCAGTGTGGTTTTAACCTTCCTAAGTCAGACTGTGGTTTTAACCTTCCTAAGTCAGAGTGTGGTTTTAACCTTCCTAAGTCAGTGTGTGGTTTTAACCTTCCTAAGTCAGAGTGTGGTTTTAACCTTCCTAATTCAGAGTGGTCTTAACCTTCCTAAGTCAGTGTGGTTTTAACCTTCCTAAGTCAGAGTGTGGTTTTAACCTTTCTAAGTCAGAGTGTGGTTTTAACCTTTCTAAGTCAGAGTGTGGTTTTAACCTTCCTATGTCAGAGTGTGGTTTTAACCTTCCTAAGTCAGAGTGTGGTTTTAACCTGCCTATGTCAGAGTGTGGTTTTAACCTTCCTATGTCAGTGTGGTTTTAACCTTCCTAAGTCAGAGTGTGGTTTTAACCTTCCTAAATCAGAGTGTGGTTTTAACCTTCCTAAGTCAGAGTGTGGTTTTAACCTTCCTAAGTCAGACTGTGGTTTTAACCTTCCTAAGTCAGAGTGTGGTTTTAACCTTCCTAAGTCAGAGTGTGGTTTTAACCTTCCTAAGTCAGAGTGGTCTTAACCTTCCTAAGTCAGTGTGGTTTTAACCTTCCTAAGTCAGAGTGTGGTTTTAACCTTTCTAAGTCAGAGTGTGGTTTTAACCTTCCTATGTCAGAGTGTGGTTTTAACCTTCCTAAGTCAGAGTGTGGTTTTAACCTGCCTATGTCAGAGTGTGGTTTTAACCTTCCTATGTCAGTGTGGTTTTAACCTTCCTAAGTCAGAGTGTGGTTTTAACCTTCCTAAATCAGAGTGTGGTTTTAACCTTCCTAAGTCAGAGTGTGGTTTTAACCTTCCTAAGTCAGAGTGTGGTTTTAACCTTCCTAAGTCAGTGTGTGGTTTTAACCTTCCTAAGTCAGAGTGTGGTTTTAACCTTCCTAAGTCAGAGTGTGGTTTTAACCTTCCTAAATCAGAGTGTGGTTTTAACCTTCCTAAGTCAGTGTGGTTTTAACCTTCCTAAGTCAGACTGTGGTTTTAACCTTCCTATGTCAGTGTGGTTTTAACCTTCCTAAGTCAGAGTGTGGTTTTAACCTTCCTAAATCAGAGTGTGGTTTTAACCTTCCTAAGTCAGAGTGTGGTTTTAACCTTCCTAAGTCAGACTGTGGTTTTAACCTTCCTAAGTCAGAGTGTGGTTTTAACCTTCCTAAGTCAGAGTGTGGTTTTAACCTTCCTAAGTCAGAGTGTGGTTTTAACCTTCCTAAGTCAGACTGTGGTTTTAACCTTCCTAAGTCAGAGTGTGGTTTTAACCTTCCTAAATCAGAGTGTGGTTTTAACCTTCCTAAGTCAGTGTGGTTTTAACCTTCCTAAGTCAGAGTGTGGTTTAAACTTCCTAAATCACAGTGTGGTTTTAACCTTCCTAAGTCAGAGTGTGGTTTTAACCTTCCTAAGTCAGACTGTGGTTTTAACCTTCCTAAGTCAGAGTGTGGTTTTAACCTTCCTAAATCAGAGTGTGGTTTTAACCTTCCTAAGTCAGTGTGGTTTTAACCTTCCTAAGTCAGAGTGTGGTTTTAACCTTCCTAAATCAGAGTGTGGTTTTAACCTTCCTAAGTCAGAGTGTGGTTTTAACCTTCCTAAGTCAGACTGTGGTTTTAACCTTCCTAAATCAGAGTGTGGTTTTAACAGTGTGGTTTTCCTAAGTCAGAGTGTGGTTTTAACCTTCCTAAGTCAGAGTGTGGTTTTAACCTTCCTAAGTCAGAGTGTGGTTTTAACCTTCCTAAATCAGAGTGTGGTTTTAACCTTCCTAAGTCAGAGTGTGGTTTTAACCTTCCTAAGTCAGTGTGTGGTTTTAACCTTCCTAAGTCAGAGTGTGGTTTTAACCTTCCTAAGTCAGAGTGGTCTTAACCTTCCTAAGTCAGTGTGGTTTTAACCTTCCTAAGTCAGAGTGTGGTTTTAACCTTTCTAAGTCAGAGTTTGGTTTTAACCTTCCTATGTCAGAGTGTGGTTTTAACCTTCCTAAGTCAGACTGTGGTTTTAACCTTTCTAAGTCAGACTGTGGTTTTAACCTTCCTAAGTCAGACTGTGGTTTTAACCTTCCTAAGTCAGATTGTGGTTTTAACCTTCCTAAATCAGAGTGTGGTTTTAACCTTCCTAAGTCAGTGTGGTTTTAACCTTCCTAAGTCAGACTGTGGTTTTAACCTTCCTAAGTCAGAGTGTGGTTTTAACCTTTCTAAGTCAGACTGTGGTTTTAACCTTCCTAAGTCAGAGTGTGGTTTTAACCTTCCTAAGTCAGAGTGTGGTTTTAACCTTTCTAAGTCAGACTGTGGTTTTAACCTTCCTAAGTCAGACTGTGGTTTTAACCTTCCTAAGTCACAGTGTGGTTTTAACCTTCCTAAGTCAGAGTGTGGTTTTAACCTTCCTAAGTCAGAGTGTGGTTTTAACCTTCCGGAATTGTATCTACTCGCAACCCAGTGGTTCTACTTTGCGACAAATGTTGGTTAAATGCACTAAGGGTAGTAAGTTGGTGGTCTGTTGATATCCATGTTGATATGCGTGTCTGATAAGGACATTAACAACTTCATAGTTAAGAACACTATAACAACAAGGAAGAAAAAAAATGAAACTTATTCTTAAAAAATAATAATAATATCACTCCCTAAAACACAACCCTATGGAACAGTCGTTGGGTAGGATTTCAGAATTCACTGTTAAATTGGTCTACATGGAAAACTAAAGGCATAAAAACCGTAAATAACTTGGCAATAGAAAATACATGTCATTCCATGACATAATTAGAAAATACATTTGACAGACCAGTTTAGATATTTTCAAATACATGCAATTTAACAGTTTCATGTCGAGAAATGTCAATTGGAAATCTTTTGACATCAGAGCAACCTTGAGTGAATCTTATTTGAGTCAGAATATAGATATACAAAACCTCGCAGAGAGAATGTCCAACTGACAACCGCAGCTTCCTTAATAGGATCAGAGGCAAAGAATCCTAGTGGAGAGAGGGGAGCCGGCCAGGCAGAGACAGCAAGGGCGGTTCGTCGCTCCAGTGCCTTGCTGTACACCGTCGCAACCCTGGGCCAGACTACACTCAATCACAAGACCTACTGAAGAGATGAGTCTTCAGTAAAGACTTATTAAGGGTCGAGACTGTATCTGTCTCTCTCACATAGATAGGCAGACCATTCCATAAAAATGGAGCTCTATAGGAGAAAGCCCTGCCTCCAGCTGTGTGCTTAGAAATTCTAGGGACAATAAGGAGGCCTGCGTGCTGCTAGTTCTACTTGTTCTGGTCAAGATTCAATCAGCTGTGTTTAGCTCTAACTGAAGTTTATTCTGTGCTTTATCTGGGTAGCCGGAGACTAGAATTAATTACTTAAAAATCATACAATGTGATTTTCTGGATTTTTGTTTTAGATTCAGTCTCTCACAGTTGAGTGTACCTATGATAAAAATTACAGAACTCTACATGCTTTGTAAGTCGGAAAACCTGCAAAATCGGCAGTGTATCAAATACTTGTTCTCCCCACTGTAGGTGTCTGGTTAGACTGTAAACTCTCCTTCCAGACTCACATTAAGCATCTCCAAAATTAAATCTAGAATCGGCTTTATATTTCACAGCAAAGCTTCCTTCACTCATGCTGCCAAACATACCCTCGTAAAACTGACCATCCTACTGATCTTTGAGTTTGGCGATGTCATTTACAAAATTGCCTCCAACACTCTACTCAACAAATTGGATGCAGTCTATCACAGTGCCATCCGTTTTGTCACCAAAGCCCCATATACTACCCACCATTGCGACCTGTACGCTCTCGTTGGTTGGCCCTCGCTTCATACTCGTCGCCAAACCCACTGGCTCCAGGCCATCTATAATTCTCTGCTAGGTAAAGCCCCGCCTTATCTCATCTCACTGGTCACCATAGCAGCACCCACCTGTAGCACGCGCTCCAGCAGGTATATCTCTCTGGTCACCCCCAAAGCCAATTCCTCCTTTGGTCATCTTTCCTTCCAGTTCTCTGCTGCCAATGACTGGAACGAACAGCAAAAATCACTGAAGCTGGAAACTCATATCTCCCTCACTAGCTTTAAGCACCAGCTGTCAGAGCAGCTCACAGATCAATGCACCTGTACATAGCCCATCTGTAAATACCTCATCCAACTACCTCATCCCCATACTGTATTTATTTATTTATCTTGCTCCTTTGCATCCCAGTATCTCTACTTGCACATTCATCTTCTGCACATCAATCACTCCAGTGCTTCAACACCTACATTGCTTGCTGTTTGGGGTTTTAGGCTGGGTTTCTGTACAGCACTTTGAGATATCAGCTGATGTACGAAGGGCTATATAAATACATTTGATTTGATTTGATTTGAATTGATTTGTTTAATTTGTGTATTGTAATTACCCTGCCACCATGGCCTATTTATTGCCTTACCTCCCTTATCTTACCTCATTTGCAAACACTGTATATATACCTTTTCTACTGTATTAATGATTGTATGTTTGTTAAGTCCATGTGTAACTCTGTGTTGTTGTATGTGTCGAACTGCTTTGCTTTATTCTTGGCCAGGTCACAGTTGTAAATGAGAACTTGTTATCAACTGGCCTACCTGGTTGAATAAAGGTGAAATAAATCAAATAAAATAAATAAACTAGTGTACCCAGGAGGAGAGGCCTCATTTAACAGAGTAAATTCATTAAGCTTGAGCCATGTTTCAGTCAGGCCGATCACATCAAGATTGTGATCAGTGATTAGTTCATTGACTAGAAAAACATTGGAAGTGAGGGATCTAACATTAAGTAGTCTTATTTTAAGATGTGAGATTATCACAATCTCTTTCAATAATGACAGGAATGGAGGTCTTTATTCCAGTGAGATTGGTAAGGCAAAAACCGCCATGTTTTACCCAACCTAGATTGAGGCACAGACACGGCCTCAATGGGGAAATCTGTGCTGACTACACTGACTATGCTAGTGGCAGACTCCACTAAACTGGCAGGCTGACTAACAGCCAGCTAGAGGAGTTAGAGCCCTGTCTATATTGATAAGATGTGAGCACCCCTCCAGATTGGATGGAGTCCGTCAATCGTCAGCAGGCCAGGCTTGGTTCTGTTTCTGGGGGAGTCTCAGAAAGAGGGCCAGTCATCTACAAATTACATTTTTGGGGAGGGTAAGAAAATGTTTTCAACCAGTGATTGAGTTGTGCAAGTCTGCTGTAGAGCTCATCACTCTCCCTAACTGGGAGGGGGCCAGAGACAATTACTCAATCTTTCTAGATAAGTAAATTTGTCAGAGCTAATGATGGGAGGCTTTGGAGAGACCTGAGAAGGCTCGGCCTCCGACTCCGAATCGTTGCTTAACGCGGAGAACCGGTTGAAAGTTTGTGTTGACTGGATGAGCGACAACAGCCAACAGCATTTCTTTCCACAAGTCTTGAGAAAATGGTCCGGCTTCGGGGGGTATTTATACTACTATCTGTACTTACTGGTGGTACAGACATGGTTTCATCCCTTCCTACACATAAATTGCCCTTGTCTAATGATTGCGTCTAAAGCTGGGCTTGCAATTCGGCTATCCATTAGGCGATAGTTCTACTGCATATTATGAGTACGGCGATTGCAATTTGTAGCTTTTTCGGATGGTGGAATTTCTGTAGAACCATGTTCAGAAAAAAAAATAAGAAAACTAGGAAAAAAACTAGGAAAAAAACTAAGACGTTGGTAAATTGTATTAAATGCTAAAAGTTTTTATTAAAGTTCAAGACAACGAGTGTCAACAAACAGCACAGCAGCACAGAGACACTGGAGTTTCGTATGTAATTACATAATCAAGCCTTCTGGGAATGCTGGGAATGCTGGGAATGCTATGAAGTCCAAAATGTTATGGCCGTTTTGTTCTCATTAGATGTAGCTGAATATAATTTGACAGGTAGATTAACACCTCACCATCATCAAACTTCTGGAGACAGGATTTCCGTTTAGCTTGGTTTATTGAGTCAGAAAAGGGAAGGGTGAAACTGAGAATAGAAGATAATCACCAGTCCATATATAAGTTCAGAAGTAACCTCATATTTTACAACACACTGTGTGTCCTCAGAACCATACATGCAAAATCCATGTGTACGTGTGTGCATGTTATCATGTGTGTGTATGCATGTGTCTATGCCTACAGTATGTTTGTGTTGCTTCACAGTCCCTGCTGTGTTTTTTAATCAAAACATTTAGATTTTTTAAAAACAATCTACTTTTTACTGCTTTTTGATGATATCCAATTGGATTACAGTCTCGCTGCAACTCCCGTACGGACACGCGAGAGGCAAAGGTCGAGTGCCATGGGTCCTCCGAGCCTCAATGTTCGCTTAAACCCAGAAGATAAACCAATGTGTCGGAGGAAACACCATGCAACTTGCGACCACGTCAGCGTGCGTTCGCCTGGTCAGTCACAGGAGACGCAACAGCGCAAAGGGACAAGGACATTCCGGCCGGCCAAACCCTCCCCTAAGCCGGACGATGCTGGGCCAAATGGGCGTCACTTCCTGGCCGGCTGCAACACAGCCAAGGATTGAACCTGGATCTGTAGTGACGCCACTAGGGAGGCCCTTTAATCTGTTTTTTTAAATCTGATCCTACTGCTGCATCAATTACCTGATGTGGAATAGAGTTCCATGTAGTCATGGCTCTATGTAGTACTGTGGAATAGAGTTCCATATAGTCATGGCTCTATGTAGTACTGTGGAATAGAGTTCCATGTAGTCATGGCTCTATGTAGTACTGTGGAATAGAGTTCCATATAGTCATGGCTCTATGTAGTACTGTGGAATAGAGTTCCATGTAGTCATGGCTCTATGTAGTACTGTGGAATAGAGTTCCATGTAGTCATGGCTCTATGTCGTACTGTGGAATAGAGTTCCATGTAGTCATGGCTCTATGTAGTACTGTGGAATAGAGTTCCATGTAGTCATGGCTCTATGTAGTACTGTGGAATAGAGTTCCATGTAGTCATGGCTCTATGTAGTACTGTGCACCTCCAATAGTCTGCTCTGGACTTGGGGACTGTGAAGAGACATTTGGTGGCATGTCTTGTGGGGTATGCATGGGTGTCTGAGATGAGTGCTAGTCGTTTAACTTCTTATGGTTGGGGGGCGGTATTGAGTAGCTTGGATGAATAAGGTGCCTAAAGTAAACATCCTGCTCCTCAGTCTCAGTTGCTAATATATGCATATTATTATTATTGGATAGAACACACTCTAAAGTTTCTAAAACTGTTTGAATGATGTCTGTGAGTATAACAGAACTCATATGGCAGGCACAATCCTGAGTTGAAATCAAAACAGGAAGTCAGAAACCTGAGTTTTGTATGTATTCACCAGAGTCCCCAATGAAATCTCCTTGAGATATTAATGATGTTGCACTGCCTAGGGGTTCCACTAGATGTCAACCATCAATAGAAATTATAATGAGGCTTCTATGGTGTTGTGGGGGTGAGAGCAGAATATATCAGATGTCCATCAAGCAGGCATTTTGTGATTGCGCTTTTTCCTCATGGTAGTCACTTGCGTTCCATTGCTCACGAGGACAAAAATGAATACTCCGGTTGGAACTTTATTGAAGCTATATGATAACATCCTAATGATTGATTCTGTACTTAGTTTGAAATGTTTCTTCGACCAGTAATATAACTTTTTAAAGTTTTTGTCCGATATCACGCTGACCAGCATGAGCGTTTGGATATGTATACCAAACCTACTAACAAAAGAAGGTATTTGGACATAAATAACGGACATTTTCGAACAAAACAAACATTTATTGTGGACCTGGGATTGCTGGAGTGCTTTCTGATGTAGATCATCAAAGGTAAGGGAATATTTATCATGTAATTTCTTGTTTATGTTGACATCAACATGGAGGCTATTGTGACAAATATTTCTGAGCGCCGTCTCAGATTATTGCATGGCTGGCTTATTCCGTAAAGTTGTTTTTAAGTCAGACACAGCGGTTGCATTAAGGAGAGGTATATCTATAATTCCATGTGTATAACTTGTTTTATCATCTACATTTATGATGAGTATTTCTGTTGAATGATGTGGCTATGCAAAATCACTGGATGTTTTTGGAACTAGTGAATGTAACGCGCCAATGTAAACTCATATTTTGATAAATATTAACTTTATCAAACAAAAAATGCATGTATTGTGCAACATGAAGTCCTATTAGTGTCATATGATGAAGATCATCAAAGGTTAGTGATTAATTTTATCTCTATTTTCTGCTTTTTGAAACTCCTCTTTGGCTGAAAAAAAGAAAATGACTGTGTTTTTCTGTGGCTATGTGGTGACCTAACATAATCGTTTGTGGTGCTTCTGCTGTAAAGCACATTTGAAATTGGACACTGTGGTGGGATTAACAACGCGAATAGCTTTAAAATGGTATGAGACACATGTATGTTTGAGGAATGTTAATTATGAGATTGTTGATGTTTTGAAAATGGCGCCCTGCACTTTGACTGGCTGGTGTCATATCGCTCCCGTTAACGGGATTGCATCCATAACAAGTAAAACAGACAGCTCGTTGCTTTCAACATGTCAATACCTCTCCCAAATACATGTAGTGATGAAGTCAATCTCTCTTCCACTTTGAGCCAGGATAGATTGACATGCATATTATTAATGTTTGCTCTCTGTCCCTCTTTTTTCTGTCCCTCTTTGTGACACCTGACGACACGACTGAACAGGTGAGACAAAACAAGGGCCTGTAATACCTGCCTTTTTGACAGTGCTGTTAAGAAGGTAGAACAGAGCTTTATTATGGACAAAATTATCCCCATCTTAGCTACTGTTGTGTCAACATGTTTTGACCATGCCAGTTTACAACCCAGGGTTACTCCAAGCAGTGCAGTCATTTCGGTCACTGTAGTAGCTGACGTGTATAGTGTTGAGACATCTGCATACATAGACACACTGGCTTTACTCAAAGCCCGTCACATTTCATTAGTAAAGATTTTATAAAGTAAGGGGCCAAGACAGCTGCCCTGGGGAATTCCCGATCCTACCTGGATTATGTTGGAGAGCATTCCGTCTGTGTTCTGTTAGGCAGCTAACTCTTTATCCACATTATAGCAGGGGGTGTAAAGCCATAACACATACGTTTTTCCAGCAGCAGACTATGATCAATGACTTCAAAAGCTGCACTGAAGTCTAACAAAACATTCCCACAATCTTTTCGTCAACAGTTTCTCTCAGCTAATCATCAGTCATTTTGTGTAAATGCTGTGCTTGTTGAATGTCCTTCCTTATAAGCGTGCTGAACGTCTGCTGTCAATTTGTATACTGTGAAATAGCACTGTATCTGTTCAAACACCATTTTTTCTGAAAGTTTACTAAGGGTTGGTAACAGGCCATTTGTTGGCTATTTGGGCCAATAAAGAGGGCCTTACTATTCCTAGGTAGCAGAAATACTGTAGCTTCCCTCCAAGCCTGAGGGGACACTCTCTCTAGTAGTCTTACATTGAAAATATGGCAAATAGGAGCAGCAATATCGTAACCTATTATCCTGTCATTTTCCTTCCAAGTTGTCAGACGCCATAATTTGATAAGATATACTTGTATGTGTAGTGTCAGCGGTTGTTACTTGCATGTCATGCCTGAGTTTGCTAACCTTGCCAATGAAAATAATCATTAAAGTTGTTGGCAATATCAGTCGGTTTTGTAATGAATGAGTCATCTGATTCAATGAATGATGGAGCTGAGTTTGCCTTGTTGCCCTACATTTTATTTAATTTAATTGAAGGTGCTCCAAAGGTTTTTATTATCATTCTTTATATAATTGATTTTTGTTTCATAGTGTAGTTTCTTCTTCTTTTTATTTTGTTTAGTCACATGATTTCTCAACTTGCAGTACGTTTGCCAATTGGTTGTGCAGCCAGACTTGCCATTCCCTTTGCCTCATCCCTCTCAACCATATACATTTTCAACTCCTCAACAATCCACAGGGATTTAATAGTTTTTACAGTCATTTTTTTTAACTACCCTGGTTGGTTCCAGGCACTGGTTACAGTTTGAAGCTTTTTCTTGAGTGGGCAGCATGATGAAAGCCAGTCAATATTTAAATCACCCAGAAAATATACCTCTCTGTTGATATCACATACATTATCAAGCATTTCACACATGTTATCCAGATACTGACTGTTAGCACTTGGTGGTCTATATCAGCTTCTCACCAGAATGGGCTTTAGGTGAGGCAGATGAACCTGTAGCCATATTACTTCAACAGTATTTAACATGAGATTCTCTCAAAGCTTTACAGGAATGTGGTTCTGAATATAATCATCAACACCTCCACCACTGGCATTTCTGTATTTTCTGTAAATGTTATAACCTTGTTATATAACCTTGTATTGTATTTCTACCACTGTATCATCAAAAGTATTGTCTAATTGAGTTTCAGAGATAGTCAGAATATGAGGATCTCTTAATTTCATGATCCTTGTTTCCTAATTTACATGTGTTCATGTGGGTTATTTTGAGCACTTTTCTGGGATGCTTGCTTGTTTTCATTACTTTACTGGGAAGTAGATATTCTAATTTGATTGATGTTAGTGCAGAGTGAGCTGCACACAGTGGACTTCCTATTAGGGCACACCGCCTCAGTGCAAACAGTGGACTTCCTACTAGGGCACACCGCCTCAGTGCTAACAGTGGTCTTCCTACTAGGGCACACCGCCTCAGTGCTAACAGTGGTCTTCCTGCTAGGGCACACCGACTCAGTGCTAACAGTGGACTTCCTATTAGGGCACACCGCCTCAGTGCTAACAGTGGTCTTCCTGCTAGGGCACACCGCCTCAGTGCTAACAGTGGACTTCCTATTAGGGCACACCGCCTCAGTGCTAACAGTGGTCTTCCTACTAGGGCACACCGCCTCAGTGCTAACAGTGGTCTTCCTGCTAGGGCACACCGCCTCAGTGCTAACAGTGGACTTCCTATTAGGGCATACCGCCTCAGTGCTAACAGTGGTCTTCCTATTAAGGCACACCGCCTCAGTGCTAACAGTGGTCTTCCTATTAAGGCACACCACCTCAGTGCTAACAGTGGTCTTCCTATTAGGGCACACCACCTCAGTGCTAACAGTGGTCTTCCTATTAAGGCACACCACCTCAGTGCTAACAGTGGTCTTCCTATTAGGGCACACCGCCTCAGTGCTAACAGTGGTCTTCCTATTAAGGCACACCACCTCAGTGCTAACAGTGGTCTTCCTATTAAGGCACACCGCCTCAGTGCTAACAGTGGTCTTCCTATTAAGGCACACCACCTCAGTGCTAACAGTGGTCTTCCTATTAAGGCACACCACCTCAGTGCTAACAGTGGACTTCCTATTAGGGCACACCACCTCAGTGCTAACAGTGGTCTTCCTATTAAGGCACACCGCCTCAGTGCTAACAGCATAAATCACATGATTGCTGCATACAACAGCTGCAGGATAAGCAGAGACATTCAGGGCAGTTAGAGCAACATGAATTAGGTTTCCTTACATTGTGTCTGCCAACACTAAGGTATAATGTACATTTGCTGAAGCATTATGATGACTCAGCGACACAATGGTAACTGAGCTGGACTTGGGTCATTGATAAGTCATTGTCTCAACGCAGACTTATAATGCTGTGAAAGGATCCAGGAACACAAATTATTTTGTTTCCAAATGGTATCGAAATTGTCAACAAAATTGTTAAACCCATTGAGCTGCAATAACCAGAATCCTGCTTAAGCGTTCCACGATTCAGAGAAGGGCACAGGGCCAGATGTGATGGGTCTTTTGTTAGTGTCTAGCAGAGAGTCAATCAGCCCTTTGAAATCCAGTTTCAACTGTTCAGAGCTGCCCTTCATAATGTCATTAGAACCCACATGGACTACGATAGAATCAATGTCCATGTCCTGACGTAGTCCATTCAGGAGCAGCTTAGTAATGTCATTTACTCCAGCTCTGGGATATAGGACATTGTTTTTTTCCCCAGGAACGGTCACATTTCTTACCGTGAAGCTGCCCAAGATCACGGCTGGCGAGAAGGACGAGGAAATCCACCCACTCATAATGTCATTAATGTGGATGTTTTGCATTGTAAAAAAAGAAAAAACTTAATTAAACCATAAATTGTGAAAAATCGATGTGTAACTTCACATGTGTACAAAAAAATGTGTCTGACTCATGAACAGTAAAAAAAAATTACATCTTTTTTTTCCATGTGTTTTTTTTGTAAGGGTATAGCACTGCTGCCAGCGCTTTGAATGATCATTGCATAAGGTTTGTTCCAATAGAGCCTTTAAACTGTTAAAGTAACCCACACCCTTGTATCACCCTTCTACTTGCCCCCCTATCATATGAATCGAGATGGTTGGATAGGTTCTTGGACAGAACTACGAAAGCCAATCACAACACCTCGTTGGTTCCTGTTGTGAACATCACATATTTTAAACCACCTGGGAGGAGGAAACAGGATGATTCATTGTTCATTTATTATTATTCCACTTCAGTCTGAACTTTCAACGGACACGTAGAAATTCAACACGTTCTCCAATGGGGTTTTTGTTTTGTTAAAACAGTGAACAGCAGAACAGAACCGTTTTATAGCTCCATGTGGGGAAGTATAATGTCACATTTGACAGCAGTGAGTGACACTTCACGGGAAAGCTGACATAGAAGACTCATTATGTACTGAAAAGCGATATCAGAGGTATCGTTGGAAATCCCATCTATTGTAGTGTTAATCATTAACTTTGTTACATTCCCTAAAATCTCATACTGATTACCTTTGTGTTATATTCCTTGAAATCCCATATCTTGTAATGCTAATAATTTATTAACTACTGGTTGGAATAGAGAGAGGGATCCTAGTATTGTGTTACCTAATGGTTGGAGAAGAGAGAGAGCTATTCTGCTATGGTGTTAACTAATGGTTGGAGAAGAGAGAGAGCTATTCTGCTATGGTGTTAACTAATGGTTGGAGGAGAGAGAGAGTGATTCTACTATGGTGTTAACTAATGGTTGGAGAAGAGAGAGTGATTCTACTATTGTGTTAACTAATGGTTGGAGAAGAGAGAGTGATTCTACTATTGTGTTAACTAATGGTTGGAGAAGAGAGAGTGATTCTACTATGGTGTTAACTAATGGTTGGAGAAGAGAGAGTGATTCTACTATGGTGTTAACTAATGGTTGGAGAAGAGAGAGAGGGATTCTACTATGGTGTTAACTAATGGTTGGAGAAGAGAGAGAGTGATTGTGTTAACTAATGGTTGGAGAAGAGAGAGTGATTCTACTATGGTGTTAACTAATGGTTGGAGAAGAGAGAGAGTGATTGTGTTAACTAATGGTTGGAGAAGAGAGAGAGACGGATTCTACTATTGTGTTAACTAATGGTTGGAGAAGAGAGAGAGAGGGATTCTACTATTGTGTTAACTAATGGTTGGAGAAGAGAGAGAGAGGGATTCTACTATTGTGTTAACTAATGGTTGGAGAAGAGAGAGAGAGGGATTCTACTATTGTGTTAACTAATGGTTGGAGAAGAGAGAGAGAGGGATTCCACTATTGTGTTAACTAATGGTTGGAGAAGAGAGAGAGACGGATTCTACTATTGTGTTAACTAATGGTTGGAGAAGAGAGAGAGAGGGATTCTACTATTGTGTTAACTAATGGTTGGAGAAGAGAGAGAGAGGGATTCTACTATTGTGTTAACTAATGGTTGGAGAAGAGAGAGAGAGGGATTCCACTATTGTGTTAACTAATGGTTGGAGAAGAGAGAGAGACGGATTCTACTATTGTGTTAACTAATGGTTGGAGAAGAGAGAGAGAGGGGGATTCTACTATGGTGTTAACTAATGGTTGGAGAAGAGAGAGAGAGGGATTCTACTATTGTGTTAACTAATGGTTGGAGAAGAGAGAGAGTGATTGTGTTAACTAATGGTTGGAACAGAGAGAGGGATTCTACTATTGTGTTAACTAATGGTTGGAGAAGAGAGAGAGAGGGATTCTACTATGGTGTTAACTAATGGTTGGAGAAGAGAGAGGGATTCTACTATTGTGTTAACTAATGGTTGGAGAAGAGAGAGAGGGATTCTACTATTGTGTTAACTAATGGTTGGAGGAGAGAGTGATTGTGTTAACTAATGATTAGAGAAGAGAGAGAGAGAGGGAGGGATTATACTATGGTGTTAACTAATGGTTGGAGAAGAGAGAGTGATTCTACTATGGTGTTATCTAATGGTTGGAGAAGAGAGAGAGTGATTGTGTTAACTAATGGTTGGAGAAGAGAGAGAGACGGATTCTACTATTGTGTTAACTAATGGTTGGAGAAGAGAGAGAGAGGGATTCTACTATTGTGTTAACTAATGGTTGGAGAAGAGAGAGAGAGGGATTCTACTATTGTGTTAACTAATGGTTGGAGAAGAGAGAGAGGGATTCCACTATTGTGTTAACTAATGGTTGGAGAGAGAGAGAGACGGATTCTACTATTGTGTTAACTAATGGTTGGAGAGAGAGAGAGAGGGATTCTACTATTGTGTTAACTAATGGTTGGAGAAGAGAGAGAGAGGGATTCTACTATTGTGTTAACTAATGGTTGGAGAAGAGAGAGAGAGGATTCCACTATTGTGTTAACTAATGGTTGGAGAAGAGAGAGAGACGGATTCTACTATTGTGTTAACTAATGGTTGGAGAAGAGAGAGAGAGGGGGATTCTACTATGGTGTTAACTAATGGTTGGAGAAGAGAGAGAGAGGGATTCTACTATTGTGTTAACTAATGGTTGGAGAAGAGAGAGAGTGATTGTGTTAACTAATGGTTGGAACAGAGAGAGGGATTCTACTATTGTGTTAACTAATGGTTGGAGAAGAGAGAGAGAGGGATTCTACTATGGTGTTAACTAATGGTTGGAGAAGAGAGAGGGATTCTACTATTGTGTTAACTAATGGTTGGAGAAGAGAGAGAGGGATTCTACTATTGTGTTAACTAATGGTTGGAGGAGAGATTGTGTTAACTAATGGTTGATTGTGTTAACTAAAGAGAGAGAGAGAGGGAGGGATTATACTATGGTGTTAACTAATGGTTGGAGAAGAGAGCGTGATTCTACTATGGTGTTAACTAATGGTTGGAACAGAGAGAGTGATTCTACAATGGTGTTAACTAATGGTTGGAGAAGAGAGAGTGATTCTACTATGGTGTTAACTAATGGTTGGAACAGAGAGAGTGATTCTACAATGGTGTTAACTAATGGTTGGAGAAGAGAGAGAGAGGGATTCTACTATTGTGTTAACTAATGGTTGGAGAAGAGAGAGAGTGATTGTGTTAACTAATGGTTGGAGAAGAGAGAGTGATTCTACTATGGTGTTAACTAATGGTTGGAGAAGAGAGAGTGATTCTACTATGGTGTTAACTAATGGTTGGAGAAGAGATAGTGATTCTACAATGGTGTTAACTAATGGTTGGAGCAGAGAGAGTGATTTCTACTAATGGTTGGAGAAGAGGTGTTAACTAATGGTTGGAGAAGAGAGAGAGTGATTCTACTATGGTGTTAACTAATGGTTGGAAAGAGAGAGTGATTCTACTATGGTGTTAACTAATGGTTGGAGAAGAGAGAGAGTGATTGTGTTAACTAATGGTTGGAGAAGAGAGAGTGATTCTACCATGGTGTTAACTAATGGTTGGAACTGAGAGAGTGATTCTACTATGGTGTTAACTAATGGTTGGAACAGAGAGAGTGATTCTACTATGGTGTTAACTAATGGTTGGAGAAGAGAGAGAGTGATTGTGTTAACTAATGGTTGGAGAAGAGAGAGTGATTCTACTATGGTGTTAACTAATGGTTGGAGAAGAGATAGTGATTCTACAATGGTGTTAACTAATGGTTGGAGAAGAGAGAGTGATTCTACTATGGTGTTAACTAATGGTTGGAACAGAGAGAGTGATTCTACTATGGTGTTAACTAATGGTTGGAACAGAGAGAGTGATTCTACTATGGTGTTAACTAATGGTTGGAACAGAGAGAGTGATTCTACTATTGTGTTAACTAATGGTTGGAGAAGAGAGAGAGTGATTGTGTTAACTAATGGTTGGAACAGAGAGAGGGATTCTACTATTGTGTTAACTAATGGTTGGAGAAGAGATAGAGAGGGATTCTACTATGGTGTTAACTAATGGTTGGAGAAGAGAGAGAGTGATTCTACTATTGTGTTAACTAATGGTTGGAGAAGAGAGAGAGTGATTGTGTTAACTAATGGTTGGAACAGAGAGAGGGATTCTACTATTGTGTTAACTAATGGTTGGAGAAGAGAGAGAGTGATTGTGTTAACTAATGGTTGGAGAAGAGAGAGTGATTCTACTATTGTGTTAACTAATGGTTGGAGAAGAGAGAGTGATTCTACTATGGTGTTAACTAATGGTTGGAGAAGAGAGAGAGTGATTCTACTATGGTGTTAACTAATGGTTGGAGAAGAGAGAGAGGGATTCTACTATGGTGTTAACTAATGGTTGGAGAAGAGAGAGAGTGATTGTGTTAACTAATGGTTGGAGAAGAGAGAGTGATTCTACTATGGTGTTAACTAATGGTTGGAGAAGAGAGAGAGTGATTGTGTTAACTAATGGTTGGAGAAGAGAGAGAGACGGATTCTACTATTGTGTTAACTAATGGTTGGAGAAGAGAGAGAGAGGGATTCTACTATTGTGTTAACTAATGGTTGGAGAAGAGAGAGAGAGGGATTCTACTATTGTGTTAACTAATGGTTGGAGAGAGAGAGAGAGGGATTCTACTATTGTGTTAACTAATGGTTGGAGAAGAGAGAGAGAGGGATTCCACTATTGTGTTAACTAATGGTTGGAGAAGAGAGAGAGACGGATTCTACTATTGTGTTAACTAATGGTTGGAGAAGAGAGAGAGGGATTCTACTATTGTGTTAACTAATGGTTGGAGAAGAGAGAGAGAGGGATTCTACTATTGTGTTAACTAATGGTTGGAGAAGAGAGAGAGGGATTCCACTATTGTGTTAACTAATGGTTGGAGAAGAGAGAGAGACGGATTCTACTATTGTGTTAACTAATGGTTGGAGAAGAGAGAGAGAGGGGATTCTACTATGGTGTTAACTAATGGTTGAGAGAGAGAGAGAGGGATTCTACTATTGTGTTAACTAATGGTTGGAGAAGAGAGAGAGTGATTGTGTTAACTAATGGTTGGAACAGAGAGAGGGATTCTACTATTGTGTTAACTAATGGTTGGAGAAGAGAGAGAGAGGGATTCTACTATGGTGTTAACTAATGGTTGGAGAAGAGAGAGGGATTCTACTATTGTGTTAACTAATGGTTGGAGAAGAGAGAGAGGGATTCTACTATTGTGTTAACTAATGGTTGGAACAGAGAGAGTGATTGTGTTAACTAATGGTTGGAGAAGAGAGAGAGAGAGGGATTCTACTATGGTGTTAACTAATGGTTGGAACAGAGAGAGTGATTCTACAATGGTGTTAACTAATGGTTGGAGAAGAGAGAGAGAGGGATTCTACTATTGTGTTAACTAATGGTTGGAGAAGAGAGAGAGTGATTGTGTTAACTAATAGTTGGAGAAGAGAGAGTGATTCTACTATGGTGTTAACTAATGGTTGGAACAGAGAGAGTGATTCTACTATGGTGTTAACTAATGGTTGGAACAGAGAGAGTGATTCTACTATGGTGTTAACTAATGGTTGGAACAGAGAGAGTGATTCTACTATGGTGTTAACTAATGGTTGGAGAAGAGAGAGAGTGATTGTGTTAACTAATGGTTGGAGAAGAGAGAGAGTGATTGTGTTAACTAATAGTTGGAGAAGAGAGAGTGATTCTACTATGGTGTTAACTAATGGTTGGAACAGAGAGAGTGATTCTACTATGGTGTTAACTAATGGTTGGAACAGAGAGAGTGATTCTACTATGGTGTTAACTAATGGTTGGAACAGAGAGAGTGATTCTACTATGGTGTTAACTAATGGTTGGAGAAGAGAGAGAGAGGGATTCTACTATGGTGTTAACTAATGGTTGGAGAAGAGAGAGAGTGATTCTACTATTGTGTTAACTAATGGTTGGAGAAGAGAGAGAGTGATTGTGTTAACTAATGGTTGGAACAGAGAGAGGGATTCTACTATTGTGTTAACTAATGGTTGGAGAAGAGAGAGAGAGGGATTCTACTATGGTGTTAACTAATGGTTGGAGAAGAGAGAGAGTGATTCTACTATTGTGTTAACTAATGGTTGGAGAAGAGAGAGAGTGATTGTGTTAACTAATGGTTGGAACAGAGAGAGGGATTCTACTATTGTGTTAACTAATGGTTGGAGAAGAGAGAGAGTGATTGTGTTAACTAATGGTTGGAGAAGAGAGAGTGATTCTACTATTGTTTTAACTAATGGTTGGAGAAGAGAGAGTGATTCTACTATGGTGTTAACTAATGGTTGGAGAAGAGAGAGAGTGATTCTACTATGGTGTTAACTAATGGTTGGAGAAGAGAGAGAGGGATTCTACTATGGTGTTAACTAATGGTTGGAGAAGAGAGAGAGTGATTGTGTTAACTAATGGTTGGAGAAGAGAGAGTGATTCTACTATGGTGTTAACTAATGGTTGGAGAGGAGAGAGAGTGATTGTGTTAACTAATGGTTGGAGAAGAGAGAGAGAGACGGATTCTACTATTATGTTAACTAATGGTTGGAGAAGAGAGAGAGAGGGATTCTACTATTGTGTTAACTAATGGTTGGAGAAGAGAGAGAGAGGGATTCTACTATTGTGTTAACTAATGGTTGGAGAAGAGAGAGAGAGGGATTCTACTATTGTGTTAACTAATGGTTGGAGAAGAGAGAGAGAGGGATTCCACTATTGTGTTAACTAATGGTTGGAGAAGAGAGAGAGACGGATTCTACTATTGTGTTAACTAATGGTTGGAGAAGAGAGAGAGAGGGATTCTACTATTGTGTTAACTAATGGTTTGAAAAGAGAGAGAGAGGGATTCTACTATTGTGTTAACTAATGGTTGGAGAAGAGAGAGAGAGGGATTCCACTATTGTGTTAACTAATGGTTGGAGAAGAGAGAGAGACGGATTCTACTATTGTGTTAACTAATGGTTGGAGAAGAGAGAGAGAGGGGGATTCTACTATGGTGTTAACTAATGGTTGGAGAAGAGAGAGAGAGGGATTCTACTATTGTGTTAACTAATGGTTGGAGAAGAGAGAGAGTGATTGTGTTAACTAATGGTTGGAACAGAGAGAGGGATTCTACTATTGTGTTAACTAATGGTTGGAGAAGAGAGAGAGAGGGATTCTACTATGGTGTTAACTAATGGTTGGAGAAGAGAGAGGGATTCTACTATTGTGTTAACTAATGGTTGGAGAAGAGAGAGAGGGATTCTACTATTGTGTTAACTAATGGTTGGAACAGAGAGAGTGATTGTGTTAACTAATGGTTGGAGAAGAGAGAGAGAGAGGGAGGGATTATACTATGGTGTTAACTAATGGTTGGAGAAGAGAGAGTGATTCTACTATGGTGTTAACTAATGGTTGGAACAGAGAGAGTGATTCTACAATGGTGTTAACTAATGGTTGGAGAAGAGAGAGTGATTCTACTATGGTGTTAACTAATGGTTGGAACAGAGAGAGTGATTCTACAATGGTGTTAACTAATGGTTGGAGAAGAGAGAGAGAGGGATTCTACTATTGTGTTAACTAATGGTTGGAGAAGAGAGAGAGTGATTGTGTTAACTAATGGTTGGAGAAGAGAGAGTGATTCTACTATGGTGTTAACTAATGGTTGGAACTGAGAGAGTGATTCTACTATGGTGTTAACTAATGGTTGGAACAGAGAGAGTGATTCTACTATGGTGTTAACTAATGGTTGGAGAGAGAGAGAGTGATTCTACTTGTGTTAACTAATAGTTGGAGAGAGAGAGTGATTCTACTATGGTGTTAACTAATGGTTGGAGTTAACTAAAGAGAGAGAGTGATTGTGTTAACTAATAGTTGGAGAAGAGAGAGTGATTCTACTATGGTGTTAACTAATGGTTGGAGAAGAGAGAGAGAGTGATTCTACTATGGTGTTAACTAATGGTTGGAACAGAGAGAGTGATTCTACTATGGTGTTAACTAATGGTTGGAGAAGAGAGAGAGTGATTGTGTTAACTAATGGTTGGAGAAGAGAGAGTGATTCTACTATGGTGTTAACTAATGGTTGGAGAAGAGAGAGAGTGATTGTGTTAACTAATGGTTGGAGAAGAGAGAGTGATTCTACAATGGTGTTAACTAATGGTTGGAACAGAGAGAGTGATTCTACTATGGTGTTAACTAATGGTTGGAACAGAGAGAGTGATTCTACTATGGTGTTAACTAATGGTTGGAGAAGAGAGAGAGTGATTGTGTTAACTAATGGTTGGAGAAGAGAGAGTGATTCTACAATGGTGTTAACTAATGGTTGGAGAAGAGAGAGAGTGATTGTGTTAACTAATGGTTGGAGAAGAGAGAGTGATTCTACTATGGTGTTAACTAATGGTTGGAGAGGAGAGAGAGTGATTGTGTTAACTAATGGTTGGAGAAGAGAGAGAGAGACGGATTCTACTATTATGTTAACTAATGGTTGGAGAAGAGAGAGAGAGGGATTCTACTATTGTGTTAACTAATGGTTGGAGAAGAGAGAGAGAGGGATTCTACTATTGTGTTAACTAATGGTTGGAGAAGAGAGAGAGGGATTCTACTATTGTGTTAACTAATGGTTGAGAAGAGAGAGAGAGGGATTCCACTATTGTGTTAACTAATGGTTGGAGAAGAGAGAGACGGATTCTACTATTGTGTTAACTAATGGTTGGAGAAGAGAGAGAGAGGGATTCTACTATTGTGTTAACTAATGGTTTGAAAAGAGAGAGAGAGGGATTCTACTATTGTGTTAACTAATGGTTGGAGAAGAGAGAGAGGGATTCCACTATTGTGTTAACTAATGGTTGGAGAAGAGAGAGACGGATTCTACTATTGTGTTAACTAATGGTTGGAGAAGAGAGAGAGGGGGATTCTACTATGGTGTTAACTAATGGTTGGAGAAGAGAGAGAGAGGGATTCTACTATTGTGTTAACTAATGGTTGGAGAAGAGAGAGAGTGATTGTGTTAACTAATGGTTGGAACAGAGAGAGGGATTCTACTATTGTGTTAACTAATGGTTGGAGAAGAGAGAGAGAGGGATTCTACTATGGTGTTAACTAATGGTTGGAGAAGAGAGAGGGATTCTACTATTGTGTTAACTAATGGTTGGAGAAGAGAGAGAGGGATTCTACTATTGTGTTAACTAATGGTTGGAGAAGAGAGAGAGGGATTCTACTATTGTGTTAACTAATGGTTGGAACAGAGAGAGTGATTGTGTTAACTAATGGTTGGAGAAGAGAGAGAGAGAGGGAGGGATTATACTATGGTGTTAACTAATGGTTGGAGAAGAGAGAGTGATTCTACTATGGTGTTAACTAATGGTTGGAACAGAGAGAGTGATTGTGTTAACTAATGGTTGGAGAAGGGAGAGAGAGAGGGAGGGATTCTACTATGGTGTTAACTAATGGTTGGAGAAGAGAGAGTGATTCTACTATGGTGTTAACTAATGGTTGGAACAGAGAGAGTGATTCTACAATGGTGTTAACTAATGGTTGGAGAAGAGAGAGAGAGGGATTCTACTATTGTGTTAACTAATGGTTGGAGAAGAGAGAGAGTGATTGTGTTAACTAATGGTTGGAGAAGAGAGAGTGATTCTACTATGGTGTTAACTAATGGTTGGAGAAGAGAGAGTGATTCTACTATGGTGTTAACTAATGGTTGGAGAAGAGAGAGAGTGATTGTGTTAACTAATAGTTGGAGAAGAGAGAGTGATTCTACTATGGTGTTAACTAATGGTTGGAACAGAGAGAGTGATTCTACTATGGTGTTAACTAATGGTTGGAGAAGAGAGAGTGATTCTACTATGGTGTTAACTAATGGTTGGAGAAGAGAGAGAGTGATTGTGTTAACTAATAGTTGGAGAAGAGAGAGTGATTCTACTATGGTGTTAACTAATGGTTGGAGAAGAGAGAGAGTGATTGTGTTAACTAATAGTTGGAGAAGAGAGAGTGATTCTACTATGGTGTTAACTAATGGTTGGAACAGAGAGAGTGATTCTACTATGGTGTTAACTAATGGTTGGAACAGAGAGAGTGATTCTACTATGGTGTTAACTAATGGTTGGAGAAGAGAGAGAGTGATTGTGTTAACTAATGGTTGGAGAAGAGAGAGTGATTCTACAATGGTGTTAACTAATGGTTGGAGAAGAGAGAGAGTGATTGTGTTAACTAATGGTTGGAGAAGAGAGAGTGATTCTACAATGGTGTTAACTAATGGTTGGAACAGAGAGAGTGATTCTACTATGGTGTTAACTAATGGTTGGAACAGAGAGAGTGATTCTACTATGGTGTTAACTAATGGTTGGAACAGAGAAAGTGATTCTACTATGGTGTTAACTAATGGTTGGAACAGAGAAAGTGATTCTACTATGGTGTTAACTAATGGTTGGAACAGAGAGAGTGATTCTACTATGGTGTTAACTAATGGTTGGAGAAGAGAGAGAGTGATTGTGTTAACTAATGGTTGGAACAGAGAGAGAGTGATTCTACTATGGTGTTAACTAATGGTTGGAACAGAGAGAGTGATTGTGTTAACTAATGGTTGGAGAAGAGAGAGAGTGATTGTGTTAACTAATGGTTGGAACAGAGAGAGAGTGATTCTACTATGGTGTTAACTAATGGTTGGAACAGAGAGAGTGATTGTGTTAACTAATGGTTGGAGAAGAGAGAGAGTGATTGTGTTAACTAATGGTTGGAACAGAGAGAGTGATTCTACTATGGTGTTAACTAATGGTTGGAACAGAGAGAGTGATTCTACTATGGTGTTAACTAATGGTTGGAACAGAGAGAGTGATTCTACTATGGTGTTAACTAATGGTTGGAACAGAGAGAGTGATTCTACTATGGTGTTAACTAATGATTGGAGAAGAGAGAGAGGGATTATACTATGGTGTTAACTAATGGTTGGAGAAGAGAGAGAGTGATTGTGTTAACTAATGGTTGGAGAAGAGAGAGAGTGATGTCATAGTCAGCATAGCTAATAGAACTAACGTGTTAGTACAATCGTACAATCAATCATCATTACAGTGTACAGTCAGCAAGCTGTTTAGCACTTACACTGGTTGACCCCACTACATTCATGCAGTAAAGTTACTGTGTATAGTCAGTAAGCAGTGTTGTGTTGGATAGTCATAGTCAGCTAGCTAACATATTATCCCTCTGTTCGAGCCAAGTGCTTGAGTAACTAAACTAGCCAGCTCCTTTTGTTAGCTAAGTAAGTATATGCATATATTTGTAACCTTTATTTAACTAGGCAAGTCAGTTAAGAACAAATTCTTATTTACAATCACGGCCTACAATGGCCAAATCCCAAACGATACTGGACCAATTGTGCGCTGCCCTATGGGACTCCCAATCACGGCCGGTTGTGATTCAACCTAGATTTGAAACAAGGTGTCTGTAGTGACGCCTCTAGCACTGAGATGCAGTGCTTTAGACCGCTGTGCTAACCGAGAGCCCTAAGTGGAAATTAAAGTTAAAAAAAAATCTAAAATCTCTCTCACTCTCTCTCTTGCTTCTCCTTCATTGTTGAATAAATTAAGTTGTTGAAAACTGTTTAAGTATTGTCTTTCTCTCTCTTTGAGTCAACTACTCCCCACATTTTATGCACTGCAGTGCTAGCTAATTGTAGCTTATGCTTTCAGTACTAGATTCATTCTCTGATCCTTTGATTGGGTGGACAACATGTCAGTTTTTGCTGCAAGAGTTCTGATAGGTTGGAGGACATCCTCCGGAAGTTGTCATAGTTACTGTGTAAGTCTATGGAAGGTGGTGGGAACCATGCTAAGTGTTATATTGAAGTCAATGTACCAAGAGGAGGACGGAAGCTAGCTGTCCTCCGGCTACACCATGGTGCTAACACCACATAGTGCTTTCGAGGCTACTGTAGACCTTCATTGCAAAACACTGTGATTTAATCAATTATTTGGTGACGTGAATGTATTTAGTATATTTGAATCTAAAAATGATTACTTTTTAAATGTTTAAAACATGTATTTTTATGAAATTCAATGAGGAGGATGGTCCTCCCCTTCCTCCACATTGAGGAGGATAGTCCTCCCCTTCCTCCACAATGAGGAGGATAGTCCTCCCCTTCCTCCACAATGAGGAGGATAGTCCTCCCCTTCCTCCACAATGAGGAGGATAGTCCTCCCCTCCTCCACCGATATTGCATTGTTTACGTATCCAAGAGACACATTTGTAAAATTTAAAAATTAAAAAAATTAAAAGTACAATGTTGTGCTGCAATACAAAACTTGAAATGCTGCAGCTGAAGGATGAGATATTTAAAAAAATATATATATATGAATTTGAGAATTCCCATAAATATTATATTAATGCATTCTTCATGAATGTATACTGAACAAAAATATAAACTTAATATGTAATGTTGGTCCCATGTTTAATGAGCTGAAATAAAAGAGCCCAGAAATGTTTCATACCCACAAAAAGCTTATTTCTCTCGAATTTATGGGTGCAAATTTGTTTACATCCCTGAGAGTGAGCATTTCTCCCTTGCCAAGATAATCCATCCACCTGACAGGTGTGGCATATCAAGAAGCTGATTAAACAGCATGATCATTACACAGGTGCACCTTCTGCTGGTGAAATAAAATGCCACTCTGAAATGTGCAGTTTTGTCACACAATACAATGCCACAGATGTCTCAACTGTACAGGGAAGATGGCAGACAGCGAGTATAGTGTCATGTGGGCGTGTGGTTTTCAATGACAGACATGTATTTGTTTAAAATCTATCACTGAATGGTTTCATTTCAGCCGAGACAAAAAGTTTAGCGAAACAAAAAGTTTTTGGGCAAAATGCTATATATCCCTCTCACTTTCGGAGAAACAAGTAATACTTCCTGGTTTTACACAGTCAAAGCTAACAAATAACTACATCTCTATTAAAGATATATACAAATAATACATTTACATAATACATCACTATAATAAAATATATATCCAAAAATTATTAAATACAGTAATATAAGATCTGTATGCAAAACATTTACATTTTTATCATTTAGCAGATGCTCACATCGAGAGAGACGTACAGTAAACGCATTCATCTTCAGATAGCGAGGTGAGACAACCCCATATCACAGTCAAATATACAGGATACGAACATTCTATTCCATCTAAACAATCGATATATAGCATTTCGCAAAAACTATTAATAAAAAATATGAGAACAGTAATAATTTACACACACATGAAAGTACCCATAAGTAATTTCTGATGAAAAAAACACATTTGAAAATTATGTGGATTTATCATTTTGGAAATACACTCTTCATATACAGTACATTGTAAAATACAGGTATGTTTGAAAATTGAGGTCCATTGTCAGCATGTAACAGTCCAGGTTTGGTCGACCAGGAGGGATTTACTGTTCCAGATCAAGAAGAAATTGTCACAGAGAGAGAGAGAGAGAGATTATACATGAAGTGTGTAGTGCATCCAGCCCTCAGCAATCGTCCTGAGATAATGAAATTGTTGAAAGCACCGGGTGTGCACACTTCCGCATAGCACACTTTGTTTAAACCCTCTGCCGATTGAGTGATGTTGAAACATGTTGTAATTGACATTTTAGAACATTTTAGAACTCTTCGGGGGGTTGCATGTTGTAATGACATTTTAGAACTCTTCGGGGGGTTGCATGTTGTAATTGGCATTTTAGAACTCTGGGGGGGTTGCATGTTGTAATTGACATTTTAGAACATTGACATTTTAGAACTCTTCGGGGGGTTGCATGTTGTAATTGACATTTTAGAACATGTTGTAATTGACATTTTAGAACTTTGCATGTTGTAATTGACATTTTAGAACTCTTGGGGGGGGTTTGCATGTTGTAATTGACATTTTAGAACTCTTCGGGGGGGTTTGGATGTTGTAATTGACATTTTAGAACTCTTTGGGGGTTTGCATGTTGTAATTGACATTTTAGTTGGGGGGTTTAATTGTAATTGACATTTTAGAACTCTTCGGGGGGTTGCATGTTGTAATTGACATTTTAGAACTCTTGGGGTTTGCATGTTGTAATTGACATTTTAGAACTCTTTGGGGGGTTGCATGTTGTAATTTTGACATTTTAGAACTCTTCGGGGGGTTTGCATGTTGTAATTGACATTTTAGAACTGACATTTTAGAACTCTTGGGGGGGGTAATTTACATTTTAGAACTTGCATGTTGTAATTGACATTTTAGAACTCTTGGGGGTTTGCATGTTGTAATTGACATTTTAGAACTCTTGGGGGTTTGCATGTTGTAATTGACATTTTAGAACTCTTTAGGGGGGTTGCATGTTGTAATTGACATTTTAGAACTCTTTGGGGGGTTTGCATGTTGTGGGGGTTTGCATGTTGTGAATTGACATTTTAGAACTCTTTGGGGACATGACATTTTAGAACTCTTGGGGGGGGGGGTTGTTTGCATAGTTGTAATTTACATTTTAGAACTCCTCGGGGGGGGGTTTGCATGTTGTAATTGACATTTTAGAACTCTTCGGGGGGTTTGCATGTTGTAATTGACATTTTAGAACTCTTCGGGGGGGGTAATTGACATTTTGTTGTTTAATTGACATTTTAGAACTCTTGGGGGGTTTGCATGGGGAACTCTTTTGCATGTTGTAATTGACATTTTAGAACTCTTGGGGGTTTGGGGGTTGACATGTTTGTTGTAATTGACATTTTAGAACTCTTCGGGGGGTTTGATGTTGTAATTGACATTTTAGAACTCTTTGACATTTTAGGGGTTTGCATGTTGTAATTGACATTTTAGAACTCTTGGGGGGTTTGCATGTTGTAATTGACATTTTAGAATTTTAGAACATTTTAGAACTCTTGGGGGGTTGCATGTTGTAATTGACATTTTAGAACTCTTGTAATTGACATTTTAGAACTCTTGGGGGGTTTGCATGTTGTAATTGACATTTTAGAACTCTTTGGGGGGGGTTTGACATTTTGAACTCTTTGTTTAATTGACATTTTAGAACTCTTTGGGGGTTTGCATGTTTAATTGACATTTTAGAACTCTTCGGGGGTTTGCATGTTGTAATTGACATTTTAGAACTCTTCGGGGGGTTTGGATGTTGTACATTTTAGAACTCTTTGACATTTTAGAACTCATTTTGGGGGGTTGGGGGTTTGCATGTTGTAATTGACATTTTAGAACTCTTTGGGGGGGGTTTGCATGTTGTTGACATTTTAGAACTCTTTGGGGGTTGCATGTTGTAATTGACATTTTAGAACTCTTCGGGGGGGGGTTTGCATGTTGTAATTGACATTTTAGAACTCTTTGGGGGGGTTTGCATGTTGTAATTGACATTTTAGAACTCTTCGGGGGGGGGGTTTGCATGTTGTAATTGACATTTTAGAACTCTTGGGGGTTTGCATGTTGTAATTGACATTTTAGAATGTTGCATGTTGTAATTGACATTTTAGAATTTTATGTTGTAATTGACATTTTAGAACTCTTTGGGGGGGTTTGCATGTTGTAATTGACATTTTAGAACTCTTGGGGGGGGGTTTGCATGTTGTAATTGACATTTTAGAACTCTTCGGGGGGGGGGTTGCATGTTGTAATTGACTTTTTAGAACTCTCGGGGGGGATGTTGTAATTGACATTTTAGAACTCTTAGAACTCTTGGGGGGGGGTTTGCATGTTGTAATTGACATTTTAGAACTCTTCGGGGGTTGCATGTTGTAATTGACATTTTAGAACTCTTTGGGGGTTTTGTTAATTGACATTTTAGAACTCTTCGGGGGGGGGTTGCATGTTGTAATTGACATTTTAGAACTCTTTGGGGGGTTTGGATGTTGTAATTGACATTTTAGAACTCTTCGGGGGTTTGCATGTTGTAATTGACATTTTAGAACTCTTAATTGATTGACATTTTTTAGAATGTTGTAATTGACATTTTAGAACTCTTCGGGGGGGTTTGCATGTTGTAATTGACATTTTAGAACTCTTCGGGGGGGGGTTGCATGTTGTAATTGACATTTTAGAACTCTTCGGGGGGTTGCATGTTGTAATTGACATTTTAGAACTCTTTGGGGGGTTTGCATGTTGTAATTGACATTTTAGAACTCTTCATGTTGGGAACTCTTCTCATGTTGTTTACATTTTAGAACTCTTCGGGGGGTTTGCATGTTGTGACATTTTAGAAATTGACATTTTAGAACTCTTTGGGGGGTTTGGACATTTTAGAACTCTTTGGATGTTGTAATTGACATTTTAGAACTCTTCGGGGGGGACATTTTAGAACTCTTGCATGTTGTAATTGACATTTTAGAACTCTTCGGGGGGTTTTGCATGTTGTAATTGACATTTTAGAACTCTTTGGGGGGGTTGCATGTTGTAATTGACATTTTAGAACTCTTTGGGGGGTTGCATGTTGATTTTTAGAACTCTTAAATGACATTTTAGAATCTGGTTATGAACTAGAGTTACCAGGAACTCTTGGGGGTTATCTCATTTTAGAACTCTTCGGGGGGCATGTTGTGAATTTTGAACTCTTCGGGGGGTGGGGGGTTGTGTTATGCTACTAAGAAAGATAGTTATGTTGTTATATGAAATTTTAGTTATTGGGGGTTATGTTGAAATTAAGTTGACATACCTATAGTTATTGTTGTTATATTAGAGGGTCCGAATTTTTTTACATTTTGCCTAAAATGACATACTCAAATCTAACTGCCTGTAGTGACATGCATATTCGTAGATACCATTTTGTTATTGGGTGTTATAAAGTTATAAAATTTTTGCCTAAAATGACATTGAAGTTTGTGGAAATGTGAAACGAATGTAAGAGAATATAAAATATTAGATGTGATAAAAGAAAAAATATTTAGTTTTTTTCATCATCTTTGAAATGCAAGAGAATGGCCAATACAATGTATTATTGTAGTTTAGGCAGAACTTAGATTTTGGCCACTAGATGGCAGCTGTGTATGTGCAAAGTTTCAGACTGTTCCAATGAACCATTGTATTACTGTTCAAAATGTTGTATCAAGTCTGTCCAAAGGTGCCTAATTGGATTATTGATACATTTTCAAGTTCATAACTGTGCACTCTCTTCAAACAATAGCATGGTATTAGTTCACTGTAATAGCTACTGTAAATTGGACACTGCAGTTAGATTAACAATAATTTAAGCTTTCTGCCAATATCAGATATGTCTATGTCCTGTGAAATGTTCTTGTTACAACCTCATGCTAATCACATTAGCGGTACGTTAGCTCAACCATCCCGATCCTGTAGAGGTTAAAAGAGATTTATTGGGGAGTTATATTAGAAAGAGAGTTATTGAGTGTTATACTCAATATTGCAGTAAAGCTTTCAATCTTTGTAAGTAAAGTAGTGGTTATAGATGGACTCCAATCCAATGAGTACACACTGGTACTGATGAAATGAGCACAGTGTTCTGGTTCTTGATATAGAGTATTGATGAACTAGAGATGGCTAGATGACACCTTCTGAAACAACAACTGCTGGAAAAACACACCCAGTACTGAGAAGATGTCAGTACAAGATTAGAGAAAAGCTAAGTTGGAACAGGTTGCAGCTCCGTTTGTGTCTCAACGTTTGTGTTGCTTACGTCAACACGACAAACCTGTCTGAAGACATAATTGAGTTGCGGCAGAATGTAGGAAGTTCCTGGTCAGGGAAAGAACATTCACTTCTCATAAATGTACTAGAGGAAATCTATCCAAATCGCCAGACAGTCCACCGAGTAACGTCTCTTTGCCCTGTAGGTACCCTTACAACAAAAAAACAACAAAAACATGAATAATTGTAATTGGAAAATAAACTTGTTTTTTTGGGACGTCTGAAAACAAGTGAACAGTGTCACATGAAAACAAAAAATAAACATGAGTCAGACAAGTGGTTTTTGGACACATGAAATTTCACATGTGATTTTTTTTCCCACCTTTATTGTCCACCATTTCCAGCTACATCAGATCTCCCATCCAGGGACCAACCAAGACTGACCCTGCTTAGCTTCAGGAAGTGTGATGCAGGGTGCTGTGTTGCTGGAAGGAATGTGCCAAAACCTACAACTGAAGAGAAGCCATTGAAAGTAGGTAACATACGATAAGATGGGGAACATTACAGGAAAGAGGGAAGCATTTTATTTAATAATTATTTTAAATTCCATTGATTTACTTTCTCATTGAAACATTATTTCCTTGCAATATTATGTTTTGATATGAATACTTTCGGATTTATGTTTTGCTTTCAATTCATTTTGCATTTTGGGTCCCTCTTTAAATGACCACCAAACAAACCAGTAGCCTTATGACCAACAAACCAACCAGCATTCTCATGACCACCAAACTAACTAGCGGAATCATGACCACCAACTCAAACAGTAGCCTTATGACCAACAAACCAACCAGAAGCCTCATAACCACCAAACAAACCAGTAGCCTTATGACCAACAAACCAACCAGCATTCTCATGACCACCCAATAACCACCAAATGAAAACCTGACCAACAAACCAACCATCATCAGTACCACCAAAAACTATGACTACCAAACCAACCAGAATCATGACCACCAACTCAAACAGCAGCCTCAGGCTCATGACCACCAAACCAACCAGCAGCCACATAAACAAACCAACCAGCAGCATTCTCATGACTACCAAACCAACCAGCAGCCCTAACCACCAAACCACCAAATGAACCAGCAGCCTCATGACCAACAAACCAACCAGCATTATCATGACCACCAAACCAACCAGCATTCTCATGACTACCAAACCAACCAGCAGCCTCATAACCACCAAACCAACCAGCAGGCTCATGACCACCAAACCAACCAGCAGGCTCATGACCACCAAACCAACCAGCAGGCTCATGACCACCAAACCAACCAGCAGGCCCATGACCACCAAACCAACCAGCAGGCCCATGACCACCAAACCAACCAGCAGGCTCATGACCACCAAACCAACCAGCAGGCTCATGACCACCAAACCAACCAGCAGACCCATGACCACCAAACCAACCAGCAGGCTCATGACCACCAAACCAACCAGCAGGCTCATGACCACCAAACCAACCAGCAGACCCATGACCACCAAACCAACCAGCAGGCTCATGACCACCAAACCAACCAGCAGACCCATGACCACCCTCTTTGGACACTGATTAACCTTCACCCTAATTGGCAGCACCTGTTGTGCTTTTCAACCAAGCTCAGCATTTGGACAAGGTTTCTGCTGCCTCTTATGGGAAATGGAGTGTGGTAGTGAGCTGTAGTGTGATGTCTATTTCATAAAAGGTAGTTGTTGTTGTCTGCGTTCCAAACGGCACTCCTATTCCCTATGCTGAGCATTACATTTGACCAGAGCCCTATGTACTCTGGTCTAAAGTAGTGCACTATGTAGGGAATAGGGCTCTGGTCTAAAGTAGTGCACTATGTAGGGAATATTGCCCTGGTCTAAACTAGTGTACTATATAAGGAATAGGGTTCTGGTCTAAAGTAGTGCACTATATAGGGAATAGGGCTCTGGTCTAAAGTAGTGCACTATATAGGGAATATTGCTCTGGTCTAAAGTAGTGCACTAGATAGGGTATAGGGCTCTGGTCTAAAGTAGTGCACTATATAGGGAATAGGGCTCTGGTCTAAAGTAGTGTACTATATAGAGAATAGGGTTCTGGCCTAAAGTAGTGTACTATATAGAGAATAGGGTTCTGGTCTAAAGTAGTGTACTATATAGAGAATAGGGTGCCCTTTGGAATGCACACAAAGGCATCTTATATCTTCCCCAGCTGATGCTGTCAAAGACTCCAGGCATGCCACGAATTTACATACAGCTGGTACCTGTTTCACTAGCAGCTGGCCACATCCTTGTTTTAACAGTCATTCTTACTGTTTCCTTATTCTGATACCCTGATGAGGCTCTACTTTCCCCCAGCCTGTGGTACGCTTACTTATCAAGGGCTTCAAAGGTTTGTCGTTTCAACATACGTGCTGGCCCCTTTGGCCGAGACGCAGAGGCCGAGACTCTAGTTCACGGTAAAGGTATTGTAGGTATTTGAGAGCCCGGTGACACCCGATGGTCAGTCCGGATTAGCCGTAGCCAGCAGAGGTTATTGGTCGGAGTAAGAATGCTGAATGCCCCAGGCCATTCCAGAGGTAACAACCCAGGTCTCTGTAAAGAGAAGCCAGACACATGAGGAATGTATCTCTGACTGACTGCACACAGGAGCTATTTTCTTTAAGCAAGGTGAAAGTATGAGGCTTTGGCTTCGCCTCAAATGTCAACCTATTCCTTAGTAGCGCACTACTTTCGTCCAGGGCCCATAAAGCTCTGGTCAGAAGGCAGTGTACTTCGTCGGGATTAGGGTGCCATTTGGGATGCAGACCCAGTCAGTTTGTCTGTGCAATTTAAAAGTCCTTTTATACTAACAGTAGTTTTGTTTTATTTCGTAGGCAGACACAGCATGCTCTCCTCACTCAGTAGAGGTGATTAGGAAGACCATAAAGGATTTTCTCAGTTGATTATTATACAATTGCATGTGATGTGTGGTAAACATTGCTATCCAAGCGGGGATTTTTCGAGCGATGTCTACTTTCAGTCTGATTGACATCAGTGTTTGTTCCAAACATCGTAGAAACTAAACGCAAATCAGCCTTAGTCTCAACAAAGATTGACGGCCATTTCCCCTACAACAGCACTGTGTCTAAGGTTTGGGACACAACCTGTGTGGCCAGCTAACCGTGGTTGGTCGTCTCGTATGACGTCAAAGATTTCTTATCGTTTGCAGTTCTCCACCCCCCCATCTCCATGCCCCCGATGTCCATTTGCGATTCATGGAATGCCCCCCCACCCTCTTGAGTCTGAAAGCAATCACAGGTTTCCTTCCTACTTAATGCTGAGCTTCCTTTTTCATCAGCGCTGTTCAAGTCAGATCCATTTGTTTCTCCCTCTGCCCAGTGTTTCTCCCTCTGCCCAGTGTTTCTCCCTCTGCCCAGTGTTTCTCCCTCTGCCCAGTGTTTCTCCCTCTGCCCAGTGTTTCTCCCCTCTGCCCAGTGTTTCTCCCCTCTGCCCAGTGTTTCTCCCTCTGCCCAGTGTTTCTCCCTCTGCCCAGTGTTTCTCCCTCTGCCCAGTGTTTCTCCCTCTGCCCAGTGTTTCTCCCTCTGCCCAGTGTTTCTCCCTCTGCCCAGTGTTTCTCTCTCTGCCCAGTGTTTCTCCCTCTGCCCAGTGTTTCTCCCTCTGCCCAGTGTTTCTCCCTCTGCCCAGTGTTTCTCCCTCTGCCCAGTGTTTCTCCCTCTGCCCAGTGTTTCTCCCTCTGCCCAGTGTTTCTCCCTCTGCCCAGTGTTTCTCCCTCTGCCCAGTGTTTCTCCCTCTGCCCAGTGTTTCTCCCTCTGCCCAGTGTTTCTCCCTCTGCCCAGTGTTTCTCCCTCTGCCCAGTGTTTCTCCCTCTGCCCAGTGTTTCTCCCTCTGCCCGGTGTTTCTCCCTCTGCCCGGTGTTTCTCCCTCTGCCCAGTGTATTTGGGGAGTTTCTCCCATTCTTCCTTCCCATTCTTCTCCCACTCCTCTTTACTGAGGAGTGGCTTCCATCTGGCCACTCTACCATAAAGGCCTGATTGGTGAAGGGCTGCAGAGATGGTTGTCTTTCTAGAAGGTCCTCCCATTTCCACATAGGAACTCTGGAGCTCTGTCGGAATGACCATTGGGTTATTGGTCACCTCCCTGACCAAGGTCCTTCCCCACCGATTGCTCAGTTAGGCCGGGCGGCCAGCTCTCGGTAGAGTTTTGCGGTTTCCAAAATTCTTCCATTTAAGAACGATGGAGGCCACTGTGTTCTTGGGGACGTTCTATGCTGCAGAATGATGGAGGCCACTGTGTTCTTGGGGATGTTCTATGCTGCAGAATGATGGAGGTCACTGTGTTCTTGGGGACGTTCTATGCTGCAGAATGATGGAGGTCACTGTGTTCTTGGGGACGTTCAATGCTGCAGAATGATGGAGGCCACTGTGTTCTTGGGGATGTTCTATGCTGCAGAATGATGGAGGTCACTGTGTTCTTGGGGACGTTCTATGCTGCAGAATGATGGAGGCCACTGTGTTCTTGGGGACGTTCTATGCTGCAGAATGATGGAGGCCACTGTGTTCTTGGGGACGTTCTATGCTGCAGAATGATGGAGGCCACTGTGTTCTTGGGGACGTTCTATGCTGCAGACATGTTTTGGTACCCTTCCCCAGATCTCTGCTTTGTCATTATGGGGTATTGTGTGTAGATTGATGAGGAAAAATATGTAATTTAATTCATTTTAGAATACGGCTGTAATGTAACACAATCTGGAAAAAGGGAAGGGGTCTGAAAACTTTCCAAATGCACTGTACCATTCATTAACCACAGCTGATAGACCATTCATTAACCATGGCTGATAGACCATTCATTAACCATGGCTGATAGACCATTCATTAACCATGGCTGATAGACCATTCATTAACCATGGCTGATAGACCATTCATTAACCATGGCTGATAGACCATTCATTAACCATGGCTGATAGACCATTCATTAACCATGGCTGATAGACCATTCATTAACCATGGCTGATAGACCATTCATTAACCATAGCTGATAGACCATTCATTAACCATGGCTGATAGACCATTCATTAACCATGGCTGATAGACCATTCATTAACCATGGCTGATAGACCATTCATTAACCATGGCTGATAGACCATTCATTAACCATGGCTGATAGACCATTCATTAACCATGGCTGATAGACCATTCATTAATCATGGCTGATAGACCATTCATTAACCATGGCTGATAGACCATTCATTAACCATGGCTGATAGACCATTCATTAACCATGGCTGATAGACCATTCATTAACCATGACTGACAGACCATTCATTAACTGTGGCTGATAGACCATTCATTAACCGTGGCTGATAGACCATTCATTAACCGTGGCTGATAGACCATTCATTAACCACGGCTGATAGACCATTCATTAACCATGGCTGATAGACCATTCATTAACCATGGCTGATAGACCATTCATTAACCATGGCTGATAGACCATTCATTAACCATGGCTGATAGACCATTCATTAACCATGGCTGATAGACCATTCATTAACCGTGGCTGATAGACCATTCATTAACCATGGCTGATAGACCATTCATTAACCACGGCTGATAGACCATTCATTAACCATGGCTGATAGACCATTCATTAACCATGGCTGATAGACCATTCATTAACCGTGGCTGATAGACCATTCATTAACCATGGCTGATAGACCATTCATTAACCATGGCTGATAGACCATTCATTAACCGTGGCTGATAGACCATTCATTAACCGTGGCTGATAGACCATTCATTAACCGTGGCTGATAGACCATTCATTAACCATGGCTGATAGACCATTCATTAACCATGGCTGATAGACCATTCATTAACCATGGCTGATAGACCATTCATTAACCATGGCTGATAGACCATTCATTAACCATGGCTGATAGACCATTCATTAACCATGGCTGATAGACCATTCATTAACCATGGCTGATAGACCATTCATTAACCATGGCTGATAGACCATTCATTAACCATGGCTGATAGACCATTCATTAACCATGGCTGATAGACCATTCATTAACCATGGCTGATAGACCATTCATTAACCATGTGTGATATATCCTTCCACTCAGATAGAAAAAGATATATGGTTAACAGTCTTAACAGACTGAAGGAAATGAACACGTGTCTGAAAAACATTTACCCAGGGTCATTTTATACCACTGTCCCCCCCTATTTGAACAAATAAATCAGCCAGCCAGCGGTGTGACTGTGTTTATATTAACTACGACTTTACACACCTTGGTCGGAGACACATTGTCGTGTCGGAGTCCGAGTCGGCTGAATACAAACTTTAATTATTTTTTTTTTTAAAGTTCAGCCCTCGGTACATTACCAAAGGAAAAGAGTTGTACTTACATTTGGCCCGGTGGCCAGTGAGACTGAGAGGATCTGGACGGCTGTCAAACCACATAGGTTCTCAGCTCTGTTTCCCCTCTTTTCCCTCTGGTACTCCCAGCACTGGAGGCCGTAACCAGAGAGTAACCAGAGAGTAACCAGAGAGTAACCAGAGAGCCTGTGAAAAATACAGGCCACAAGAGACGTGTTTGTAGTTTTAAGAATCAGCCTTCTAAGGCTGGTTGGGGGAAGGGAGCATGAATGACCGTGAATCCCCACCTGACCGAATCTTCGGACGGTTATTCTCTCTAACTCACCAAATAGAGCATTAACAGTTTCTCCAGATACAGCTAGCTTCCTTCTGATGCTGCTAAGTAATTTCTTCCTGTAACGATTGTTGAAAATAAAAAGTGATCGGTGACGACGACCGCGGAGCACCACCCGAGCAGGAGATACTTCCTGGACCCCTGATTCACCACCCGAGCAGGAGACACTTCCTGGACCCCTGATTCACCACCCGAGCAGGAGATACTTCCTGGACCCCTGATTCACCACCCGAGCAGGAGACACTTCCTGGACCCCTGATTCACCACCCGAGCAGGAGATACTTCCTGGACCCCTGATTCACCACCCGAGCAGGAGATACTTCCTGGACCCCTGATTCACCACCCGAGCAGGAGACACTTCCTGGACCCCTGATTCACCTAGCTACCCTTTAGCTCTCTAGGGTATAAAAAAAAAATAGGTGCTATTCTAGTGTACACATTCAGTATAATGTACTGCGTTTCTGCTAAGATCCCTCAAAACAGAAGTCAAGTAGTCGATGGTAGAATCCGGTTTCACACATTTAGAGTCTTTACGCAACATGTCTTTACACTATTGTTAAAATAACGGGAGTATTGAGAGGTGTTTCTGTCACTACAAAAAAAACTGTAATACTGTAGACAGGTCTGAAGGTATACATTGAACAGTCCCAGAGACCCTTCTTGTCCCCTAAAGACAATCCCCCCCTCGAAAAAAAAATACAAAATTGTATTTATTGTCTTCTCCAGCAACTATCATATGTAATGAATTAGCATATTACATAGCAGTTTGTTTTTTTATATAAATTTACGTAAGACACGGAAATGTGAATTGTTTATTTTTCCCAAAGACAGGACTTTCTTCTGACAAGCAGAGGAAAACATTATAGTGATATATTAACCCTAATTTGATTTGTTCACAAAGGTTCAGAGCAGAGCAGAGGCACGCTATTGGTCGACTGTCAATGCTTTTCAAACTTTACAATATGATCTTCATTCTGAAGTCTCTGGCCAGTCACGCCATCAGACATCGCCTGGGTAGAACTACTCCCATGTCAAACTCTATTTTACACAGATCTTTTGAAGCCAAATGTTTCGTCTTGAGGAGAGAGCTCAGAAGAGTGCTTGCCCCAAGGGGAAAATACCTCGCTTTAACATCTAAAGCAAATAACGTGCGACTTTAAAACTTTGTTACGGGACATAAATCCACAAAGCCACTCAGGCTGTAAGAATGTGTGTGTGATCCACCCTGTTTTATTGCAGGGCTGTATTTGGTAGATTAGAGTTTTGATGGTGAGGCCAGAGTGCAGGGTTTACCTGATGCATTCCCACCATTACCATGGTCAGGGCTTTATTAAAGCTGCACGAAGGAGACTGGGAGAGTCCAAAATGTTTCCATTAAATTACTCAACCACCCTTCATTGTCCTCAATTATCAATATTTATAGCTGGATAACATGTTGGCACAACGTTGGCCCGCTGCTGATACAAGCGAGCCACCTAACAGAGCTCCTAAGTGGCTCTTTTTCTCAGTATGAATTATGAGGCCATGATTTATTTATTTTCAGATCATCTAATACACTTTTATTTTGCTTTTCAGTCGCACTTGTTTCTACACTAACCCTAACACACTCATTTCTAAACTAACCCTAACCCACTCCTTTCTAAACTAACCCTAACCCACTCCTTTCTAAACTAACCCTAACACACTAATTTCTAAACTAACCCTAACCCACTCCTTTCTAAACTAACCCTAACACAGTAATTTCTAAACTAACCCTAACCCACTCCTTTCTAAACTAACCCTAACCCACTCCTTTCTTAACTAACCCACTCATTTCTAAACTAACCCACTCCTTTCTAAACTAACCCTAACCCACTCCTTTCTAAACTAACCCTAACACAGTAATTTCTAAACTAACCCTCACCCACTCCTTTCTAAACTAACCCTAACCCACTCCTTTCTTAACTAACCCACTCATTTCTAAACTAACCCACTCCTTTCTAAACTAACACGAACCCACTCCTTTCTAAACAAACACTAACCCACTAATTTCTACACTAACCCACTCATTTCTAAGCTAACCCTAACCTACTAATTTCTACACTAACCCACTCCTTTCTAAACTAACCCTAACCCACTCCTTTCTAACCCGAACCCACTCCTTTCTACCCTAACCCACTACTTTCTAAACTAACCCACTAATTTCTACACTAACCCACTCATTTCTAAGCTAACCCTAACCTACTAATTTCTACACTAACCCACTCCTTTCTAAACTAACCCTAACCCACTCCTTTCTAACCCGAACCCACTCCTTTCTACCCTAACCCACTCCTTTCTAAACTAACCCACTCATTTCTAAACTAACCCACTCCTTTCTAAACTAACCCACTCCTTTCTACACTAACCCACTCCTTTCTACACTAACCCTAACCCACTCCTTTCTACACTAACCCACTCCTTTCTAAACTAACCCACTCCTTTCTACACTAACCCACTCCTTTCTAAACTAACCCACTCCTTTCTACACTAACCCACTCCTTTCTAAACTAACCAACTCCTTTCTAAACTAACCCTAACCCACTCCTTTCTAAACTAACCCACTCCTTTCTAAACTAACCCTAACCCACTCCTTTCTAAACTATCCCTAACCCACTCCTTTCTAAACTTACCCACTCCTTTCTAAACGAACCCACTCTTTTCTAAACTAACCCACTCCTTTCTAAACTAACCCACTCCTTTCTAAACTAACCCACTCCTTTCTAAACTAACCCACACCTTTCTACATTAACCCACTCCTTTCTAAACTAACCCACTCCTTTCTAAACTAACCCTAACCCACTCATTTCTAAACTAACCCTAACCCACTCCTTTCTAAACTAACCTACTCCTTTCTAAACTAACCCACTCATTTCTACCCTAACCCACTCCTTTCTAAACTAACCCACTCCTTTCTAAACTAACCCACTCCTTTCTAAACTAACCCACTCCTTTCTAAACTAACCCACTCCTTTCTAAACTAACCCACCCCTTTCTACACTAACCCACTCCTTTCTAAACTAACCCTAACCTACTCATTTCTACACTAACCCACTCCTTTCTAAACTAACCCACTCCTTTGTAAACTAACCCACTCCTTTCTCACCCTAACCCACTCCTTTCTACCCTAACCCACTCCTTTCTAAACTAACCCACTCATTTCTACCCTAACCCACTCCTTTCTAAACTAACCCACTCGTTTCTAAACTAACCCACTCCTTTCTAAACTAACCCACTCCTTTCTAAACTAACCCACTCCTTTTCTAAACTCCTTTCTAAACTAACCCTAACCCACTCCTCTCTAAACTAACCCACTCCTTTCTAAACTAACCCTAACCCACTCCTTTCTAAACTAACCCACTCCATTCTAAACTAACACACTCCTTTCTAAACTAACCCACTCCTTTCTAAACTACCCTAACCCACTCCATTCTAAACTAACCCACTCCTTTCTAAACTAACCCTAAACCACTCATTTCTAAACTAACCCTAACCCACTCCTTTCTAAACTAAACTCCTTTCTAAACTAACCCACTTTTTTCTACCCTACTCCTTTCTAATCTAACCCACTCCATTCTACACTAACCCACTCCTTTCTAAACTAACCCTAACCCACTCCTTTCTAAACTAACCCACTCCTTTCTACTCCTTTCTAAACTAACCCACTCCTTTCTAAACGAACCGTCTCCTTTCTAAACTAACCCACTCCTTTCTACACTAACCCACTCCTTTCTAAACTAAACCTTTCTACACTAACCTACTCCTTTCTAAACTATGACCCACTCCTTTCTAAACAAACCCACTCCTTTCTAAACTAACCCACTCCTTTCTAATCTAACCCTGACCCCTCCTTTCTAAACTAACCCACTCCTTTCTACACTAACCCACTCCTTTCTAAACTAACCCACTCCTTTCTACACTAACCTACTCCTTTCTAAACTAATGATGACCCACTCCTTTCTAAACTAACCCACTCCTTTCTAAACTAACCCACTCCTTTCTAATCTAACCCTGACCCACTCCTTTCTAATCTAACCCTGACCCACTCCTTTCTAAACTAACCCACTCCTTTCTAAACTAACCCACTCATTTCTAAACTAACCCACTCCTTTCTACACTAACCCACTCCTTTCTAAACTAACCCACTCCTTTCTACACTAACCTACTCCTTTCTAAACTAACGATGACCCACTCCTTTCTAAACTAAACTCCTTTCTAAATAACCCACTCCTTTCTAATCTAACCCTAACCCACTCCTTTCTAAACTAACCCACTCCTTTCTAAACAAAACCTTTCTAAACTAACCCACTCCTTTCTAAACTAATCTCCTTTCTAAACTAACCCACTCCTTTCTACACTAACCTACTCCTTTCTAAACTAACCCACTCCTTTCTAAACTAACCTACTCCTTTCTAAACTAACGATGACCCACTCCTTTCTAAACTAACCCACTCCTTTCTAAACTAACCCACTCCTTTCTAATCTAACCCTGACCCACTCCTTTCTAAACTAACCCACTCCTTTCTACACTAACCCACTCCTTTCTAAACTAACCCACTCCTTTCTACACTAACCTACTCCTTTCTAAACTAATGATGACCCACTCCTTTCTAAACTAACCAACTCCTTTCTAAACTAACCCACTCCTTTCTAATCTAACCCTGACCCACTCCTTTCTAAACCCTGACCCACTCCTTTCTAAACTAACCCACTCCTTTCTAAACTAACCCACTCATTTTCTAACTCCTTTCTAACCCACTCCTTTTCTAAACTAACCCACTCCTTTCTAAACTAACCCACTCAATTCTACACTAACCCACTCCTTTCTAAACTAACCCACTCCTTTCTAAACTAACCCACTCCTTTCTACACTAACCCACTCCTTTCTAAACGAACCCTAACCTACTCCTTTCTAAACTAACCCACTCCTTTCTAAACTAACCCACTCCTTTCTAAACTAACCCACTCCTTTCTACACTAACCCACTCCTTTCTAAACTAACCCACTCCTTTCTACCCTAACCCACTCCTTTCTAAACTAACCCACTCCTTTCTAAACTAACCCACTCCTTTCTAAACTAACCCTAACCCACTCCTTTCTAAACTAACCCACTCCTTTCTAAACTAACACACTCCTTTCTAAACTAACCCACTCCTTTCTAAACTAACCCGAACCCACTCCTTTCTACCCTAACACACTCCTTTCTAAACTAACCCACTCCTTTCTAAACTAACCCACTCCTTTCTAAACTAACCCACTCCTTTCTACACTAACCCACTCCTTTCTACACTAACCCTAACCCACTCCTTTCTACACTAACCCACTCCTTTCTAAACTAACCCACTCCTTTCTACACTAACCCACTCCTTTCTAAACTAACCCACTACTTTCTACACTAACCCACTCCTTTCTAAACTAACCCACTCCTTTCTAAACTAACCCACCCCTTTCTAAACTAACCCACTCCTTTCTAAACCTAACCCACTCCTTTCTAAACTAACCCTAACCCACTCCTTTCTAAACTAACCCACTCCTTTCTAAACAAACCCACTCCTTTCTAAACTAACCCACTCCTTTCTAAACGAACCGTCTCCTTTCTAAACTAACCCACTCCTTTCTACACTAACCCACTCCTTTCTAAACTAACCCACTCCTTTCTACACTAACCCACTCCTTTCTAAACTAACGATGACCCACTCCTTTCTAAACTAACCCACTCCTTTCTAAACTAACCCACTCCTTTCTAATCTAACCCTGACCCACTCCTTTCTAAACTAACCCACTCCTTTCTAAACTAACCCACTCATTTCTAAACTAACCCACTCCTTTCTACACTAACCCACTCCTTTCTAAACTAACCCACTCCTTTCTAAACTAACCCTAACCCACTCAATTCTACACTAACCCACTCCTTTCTAAACTAACCCACTCCTTTCTAAACTAACCCACTCCTTTCTACACTAACCCACTCCTTTCTAAACGAACCCTAACCTACTCCTTTCTAAACTAACCCACTCCTTTCTAAACTAACCCACTCCTTTCTAACCCTAACCCACTCCTTTCTACCCTAACCCACTCCTTTCTAAACTAACCCACTCCTTTCTACCCTAACCCACTCCTTTCTAAACTAACCCACTCCTTTCTAAACTAACCCACTCCTTTCTAAACTAACCCACTCCTTTCTACACTAACCCACTCCTTTCTAAACTAACCCTAACCCACTCCTCTCTAAACTAACCCACTCCTTTCTAAACTAACCCTAACCCACTCCTTTCTAAACTAACCCACTCCTTTCTAAACTAACACACTCCTTTCTAAACTAACCCACTCCTTTCTAAACTAACCCGAACCCACTCCTTTCTACCCTAACACACTCCTTTCTAAACTAACCCACTCCTTTCTAAACTAACCCACTCCTTTCTAAACTAACCCACTCCTTTCTACACTAACCCACTCCTTTCTACACTAACCCTAACCCACTCCTTTCTACACTAACCCACTCCTTTCTAAACTAACCCACTCCTTTCTAAACTAACCCTAACCCACTCCTTTCTAAACTAACCCACTCCTTTCTAAACAAACCCACTCCTTTCTAAACTAACCCACTCCTTTCTAAACGAACCCACTCCTTTCTACACTAACCCACTCCTTTCTAAACTAACCCACTCCTTTCTACACTAACCCACTCCTTTCTAAACTAACCAACTCCTTTCTAAACTAACCCTAACCCACTCCTTTCTAAACTAACCCACTCCTTTCTAAACTAACCCTAACCCACTCCTTTCTAAACTATCCCTAACCCACTCCTTTCTAAACTTACCCACTCTTTTCTAAACTAACCCACTCCTTTCTAAACTAACCCACTCCTTTCTAAACTAACCCACTCCTTTCTAAACTAACCCACACCTTTCTACATTAACCCACTCCTTTCTAAACTAACCCACTCCTTTCTAAACTAACCCTAACCCACTCATTTCTAAACTAACCCTAACCCACTCCTTTCTAAACTAACCTACTCCTTTCTAAACTAACCCACTCCTTTCTAAACTAACCCACTCCTTTCTAAACTAACCCACTCCTTTCTAAACTAACCCACCCCTTTCTACACTAACCCACTCCTTTCTAAACTAACCCTAACCTACTCATTTCTACACTAACCCACTCCTTTCTAAACTAACCCACTCCTTTGTAAACTAACCCACTCCTTTCTCACCCTAACCCACTCCTTTCTACCCTAACCCACTCCTTTCTAAACTAACCCACTCATTTCTACCCTAACCCACTCCTTTCTAAACTAACCCACTCCTTTCTAAACTAACCCACTCCTTTCTAAACTAACCCACTCCTTTCTAAACTAACCCACTCCTTTCTACACTAACCCACTCCTTTCTAAACTAACCCTAACCCACTCCTTTCTAAACTAACCCACTCCTTTCTAAACTAACACACTCCTTTCTAAACTAACCCACTCCTTTCTAAACTAACCCTAACCCACTCCATTCTAAACTAACCCACTCCTTTCTAAACTAACCCACTCCTTTCTAAACTAACCCTAACCCACTCATTTCTAAACTAACCCTAACCCACTCCTTTCTAAACTAACCTACTCCTTTCTAAACTAACCCACTCCTTTCTACCCTAACCCACTCCTTTCTAATCTAACCCACTCCATTCTACACTAACCCACTCCTTTCTAAACTAACCCTAACCCACTCCTTTCTAAACTAACCCACTCCTTTCTAAACAAACCCACTCCTTTCTAAACTAACCCACTCCTTTCTAAACGAACCGTCTCCTTTCTAAACTAACCCACTCCTTTCTACACTAACCCACTCCTTTCTAAACTAACCCACTCCTTTCTACACTAACCTACTCCTTTCTAAACTAACGATGACCCACTCCTTTCTAAACTAACCCACTCCTTTCTAAACTAACCCACTCCTTTCTAATCTAACCCTGACCCACTCCTTTCTAATCTAACCTTGACCCACTCCTTTCTAAACTAACCCACTCCTTTCTACACTAACCCACTCCTTTCTAAACTAACCCACTCCTTTCTACACTAACCTACTCCTTTCTAAACTAACGATGACCCACTCCTTTCTAAACTAACCCACCTTTCTAAACTAACCCCTTTCTAATCTAACCCTGACCCACTCCTTTCTAATCTAACCCTGACCCACTCCTTTCTAAACTAACCCACTCATTTCTAAACTAACCCACTCCTTTCTACACTAACCCCTGCTTTCTAAACTAACCCACTCCTTTCTAAACTAACCCTAACCCACTCAATTCTACACTAACCCACTCCTTTCTAAACTAACCCTTCCTTTCTAAACTAACCCACTCCTTTCTAAACTAACCCACTCCTTTCTACACTAACCCACTCCTTTCTAAACGAACCCTAACCTACTCCTTTCTAAACTAACCCACTCCTTTCTAAACTAACCCACTCCTTTCTACCCTAACACACTCCTTTCTAAACTAACCCACTCCTTTCTAAACTAACCCACTCCTTTCTAAACTAACCCACTCCTTTCTACACTAACCCACTCCTTTCTACACTAACCCTAACCCACTCCTTTCTACACTAACCCACTCCTTTCTAAACTAACCCACTCCTTTCTAAACTAACCCTAACCCACTCCTTTCTAAACTAACCCACTCCTTTCTAAACAAACCCACTCCTTTCTAAACTAACCCACTCCTTTCTAAACTCACCCACTCCTTTCTACACCATCCCACTCCTTTCTAAACTAACCAACTCCTTTCTAAACTAACCCTAACCCACTCCTTTCTAAACTAACCCACTCCTTTCTAAACTAACCCTAACCCACTCCTTTCTAAACTATCCCTAACCCACTCCTTTCTAAACTTACCCACTCCTTTCTAAACTAACCCACTCTTTTCTAAACTAACCCACTCCTTTCTAAACTAACCCACTCCTTTCTAAACTAACCCACTCCTTTCTAAACTAACCCACACCTTTCTACATTAACCCACTCCTTTCTAAACTAACCCACTCCTTTCTAAACTAACCCTAACCCACTCATTTCTAAACTAACCCTAACCCACTCCTTTCTAAACTAACCTACTCCTTTCTAAACTAACCCACTCCTTTCTAAACTAACCCACTCCTTTCTAAACTAACCCACTCCTTTCTAAACTAACCCACTCCTTTCTAAACTAACCCACTCCTTTCTAAACTAACCCACTCCTTTCTAAACTAACCCACCCCTTTCTACACTAACCCACTCCTTTCTAAACTAACCCTAACCTACTCATTTCTACACTAACCCACTCCTTTCTAAACTAACCCACTCCTTTGTAAACTAACCCACTCCTTTCTCACCCTAACCCACTCCTTTCTAAACTAACCCACTCATTTCTACCCTAACCCACTCCTTTCTAAACTAACCCACTCCTTTCTAAACTAACCCACTCCTTTCTAAACTAACCCACTCCTTTCTAAACTAACCCACTCCTTTCTACACTAACCCACTCCTTTCTAAACTAACCCTAACCCACTCCTCTCTAAACTAACCCACTCCTTTCTAAACTAACCCTAACCCACTCCTTTCTAAACTAACCCACTCCTTTCTAAACTAACACACTCCTTTCTAAACTAACCCACTCCTTTCTAAACTAACCCTAACCCACTCCATTCTAAACTAACCCACTCCTTTCTAAACGAACCCACTCCTTTCTAAACTAACCCTAACCCACTCATTTCTAAACTAACCCTAACCCACTCCTTTCTAAACTAACCTACTCCTTTCTAAACTAACCCACTCCTTTCTACCCTAACCCACTCCTTTCTAATCTAACCCACTCCATTCTACACTAACCCACTCCTTTCTAAACTAACCCTAACCCACTCCTTTCTAAACTAACCCACTCCTTTCTAAACTAACCCACTCCTTTCTAAACAAACCCACTCCTTTCTAAACTAACCCACTCCTTTCTAAACGAACCGTCTCCTTTCTAAACTAACCCACTCCTTTCTACACTAACCCACTCCTTTCTAAACTAACCCACTCCTTTCTACACTAACCTACTCCTTTCTAAACTAACGATGACCCACTCCTTTCTAAACTAACCCACTCCTTTCTAAACTAACCCACTCCTTTCTAATCTAACCCTGACCCACTCCTTTCTAATCTAACCCTGACCCACTCCTTTCTAAACTAACCCACTCCTTTCTACACTAACCCACTCCTTTCTAAACTAACCCACTCCTTTCTACACTAACCTACTCCTTTCTAAACTAACTAACTCCTTTCTAAACTAACCCACTCCTTTCTAAACTAACCCACTCCTTTCTAATCTAACCCTGACACTCCTTTCTAATCTAACCCTGACCCACTCCTTTCTAAACTAACCCACTCCTTTCTAAACTAACCCACTCCTTTCTACACTAACCCACTCCTTTCTAAACTAACCCACTCCTTTCTAAACTAACCCACTCCTTTCTAAACTAACCCACTCCTTTCTAACACTAACCCACTCCTTTCTAAAAACTAACCCACTCCTTTTAAACTAACCCACTCCTTTCTAAACCCTGACTCCTTTTCTAAACTAACCCACTCCTTTCTAAACTAACCCACTCATTTCTAAACTAACCCACTCCTTTCTAAACTAACCTTCCTTTCTAAACTAACCCACTCCTTTCTAAACTACCCACTTTTTTTACACTAACCCACTCCTTTCTAAACTAACCCACTCCTTTCTAAAAACTAACCTAACCCACTCCTTTCTAAACTAACCCACTCCTTTCTAAACTAACCCACTCCTTTCTAAACTAACCCACTCCTTTTAAACTAACCCCCTCCTTTCTAAACTTACCCACTCCCTTTTAAACTAACCCACTCCTTTCTTACCCTAACCCACTCCTTTCTAAACTAACCCACTCCTTTCTAAACTAACCCACTCCTTTCTAAACTAACCCACTCCTTTCTACACTAACCCACTCCTTTCTAAACTAACCCTAACCCACTCCTCTCTAAACTAACCCACTCCTTTCTAAACTAACCCTAACCCACTCCTTTCTAAACTAAACCTTTCTAAACTAACACACTCCTTTCTAAACTAACCCACTCCTTTCTAAACTAACCCTAACCCACTCCTTTCTACCCTAACACACTCCTTTCTAAACTAACCCACTCCTTTCTAAACTAACCCACTCCTTTCTAAACTAACCCACTCCTTTCTAAACTAACCCACTCCTTTCTACACTAACCCACTCCTTTCTAAACTAACCCTAACCCACTCCTTTCTACACTAACCCACTCCTTTCTAAACTAACCCACTCCTTTCTAAACTAACCCTAACCCACTCCTTTCTAAACTAACCCACTCCTTTCTAAACAAACCCACTCCTTTCTAAACTAACCCACTCCTTTCTACACTAACCCACTCCTTTCTAAACTAACCCACTCCTTTCTACACTAACCCACTCCTTTCTAAACTAACCAACTCCTTTCTAAACTAACCCACTCCTTTCTAAACTAACCCACTCCTTTCTAAACTAACCCTAACCCTCCTTTCTAAACTATCCCTAACCCACTCCTTTCTAAACTAAACTCCTTTCTAAACTAACCCACTCCTTTCTAAACTAACCCACTCCTTTCTAAACTAACCCACTCCTTTCTAAACTAACCCACTCCTTTCTAAACTAACCCACACCTTTCTAAACTAACCCACTCCTTTCTAAACTAACCCACTCCTTTCTAAACTAACCTAACCCACTCATTTCTAAACTAACCTAACCCACTCCTTTCTAAACTAACCTACCTTTCTAAACTAACCCACTCCTTTCTAAACTAACCCACTCCTTTCTAAACTAAACTCCTTTCTAAACTAACCCACTCCTTTCTAAACTAAACTCCTTTCTAAACTAACCTAACCTACTCATTTCTACACTAACCCACTCCTTTCTAAACTAACCCACTCCTTGTAAACTAACCCACTCCTTTCTCACCCTAACCCACTCCTTTCTACCCTAACCCACTCCTTTCTAAACTAACCCCTCATTTCTACCCTAACCCACTCCTTTCTAAACTAACCCACTCCTTTCTAAACTAACCCACTCCTTTCTAAACTAACCCACTCCTTTCTAAACTAACCCACTCCTTTCTAAACTAACCCACTCCTTTCTAAACTAACCCAAACCCACTCCTTTCTAAACTAACCCACTCCTTTCTAAACTAACACACTCCTTTCTAAACTAACCCACTCCTTTCTAAACTAACCCTAACCCACTTTTCTAAACTAACCCCCTTTCTAAACGAACCCACTCCTTTCTAAACTAACCCTAACCCACTCATTTCTAAACTAACCCTAACCCACTCCTTTCTAAACTAACCTACTCCTTTCTAAACTAACCCACTCCTTTCTAACTAACCCACTCCTTTCTAATCTAATTTACTCCTTTCTAAACTAACCCACTCCTTTCTAAACTAACCCTAACCCACTCCTTTCTAAACTAACCCACTCCTTTCTAAACTAACTCCTTTCTAAACTAACCCACTCCTTTCTAAATGAACCGTCTCCTTTCTAAACTAACCCACTCCTTTCTACACTAACCCACTCCTTTCTAAACTAACCCACTCCTTTCTACACTAACCTACTCCTTTCTAAACTAACGATGACCCACTCCTTTCTAAACTAACCCACTCCTTTCTAAACTAACCCACTCCTTTCTAATCTAACCCTGACCCACTCCTTTCTAATCTAACCTTGACCCACTCCTTTCTAAACTAACCCACTCCTTTCTACACTAACCCACTCCTTTCTAAACTAACCCACTCCTTTCTACACTAACCTACTCCTTTCTAAACTAACGATGACCCACTCCTTTCTAAACTAACCCACTCCTTTCTAAACTAACCCACTCCTTTCTAATCTAACCCTGACCCACTCCTTTCTAATCTAACCCTGACCCACTCCTTTCTAAACTAACCCACTCATTTCTAAACTAACCCACTCCTTTCTACACTAACCCACTCCTTTCTAAACTAACCCACTCCTTTCTAAACTAACCCTCAATTCTACACTAACCCACTCCTTTCTAAACTAACCCACTCCTTTCTAAACAAACTAACCTACTCCTTTCTAAACTAACCCACTCCTTTCTAAACTAACCCAACTACTAACCTACTCCTTTCTAAACTAACCCACTCCTTTCTAAACTAACCCACTCCTTTCTAAACTAACCCACTCCTTTCTAAACTAACCCACTCCTTTTTCTAAACTTAACCCACTCCTTTCTAAACTAACCCACTCCTTTCTAAACTAACCACTCCTTTCTAAACTAACCCACTCCTTTCTACACTAACCCACTCCTTTCTAAACTAACGATGACCCACTCCTTTCTAAACTAACCCACTCCTTTCTAAACTAACCCACTCCTTTCTAATCTAACCCTGAACCCACTCCTTTCTAATCTAACCCTGACCCACTCCTTTCTAAACTAACCCACTCATTTCTAAACTAACCCACTCCTTTCTACACTAACCCACTCCTTTCTAAACTAACCCACTCCTTTCTAAACTAACCCTAACCCACTCCTTTCTACACTAACCCACTCCTTTCTAAACTAACCCACTCCTTTCTAAACTAACCTAACCTACTCCTTTCTAAACTAACCCACTCCTTTCTAAACTAACCCACTCCTTTCTACACTAACACACTCCTTTCTAAACTAACCCACTCCTTTCTAAACTAACCCACTCCTTTCTAAACTAACCCACTCCTTTCTACACTAACCCACTCCTTTCTAAACCCTAACCCACTCCTTTCTACACTAACCCACTTTTCTAAACTAACCCACTCCTTTCTAAACTAACCCTAACCCACTTTTCTAACTAACCCACTCCTTTCTAAACTAACCCCTCCTTTCTAAACTAACCCTAACCCACTCCTTTCTAAACTAAACTCCTTTCTAAACAAACCCACTCCTTTTAAACTAACCCAACTCATTTTTCTTAAACTAACCCACTCCTTTCTAAACTAACCCACTCCTTTCTAAACTAACCCACCTTTCTAAACCAAACTCCTTTCTAAACTAACCAACTCCTTTCTAAACTAACCCACTCCTTTCTAAACTAACCCACTCCTTTTAAACTAACCCTAACCCACTCCTTTCTAAACTATCCCTAACCCACTCCTTTCTAAACTAACCCACTCCTTTCTAAACTAACCCACTCTTTTTCTAAACTAACCCACTCCTTTCTAAACTAACCCACTCCTTTCTAAACTAACCCACTCCTTTCTAAACTAACCCACTCCTTTCTACATTAACCCACTCCTTTCTAAACTAACCCACTCCTTTCTAAACTAACCCTAACCCACTCATTTCTAAACTAACCCACTCCTTTCTAAACTAACCTACTCCTTTCTAAACTAACCCACTCCTTTCTAAACTAACCCACTCCTTTCTAAACTAACCCACTCCTTTCTAAACTAACCCACTCCTTTCTAAACTAACCCACTCCTTTCTAAACTAACCCACTCCTTTCTAAACTAACCCTAACCCCTTTCTAAACTAACCCACTCCTTTCTAACACTAACCCACTCCTTTCTAAACTAACCCACTCCTTTCTAAACTAACCCACTCCTTTCTAAACTAACCCACTCTTTCTAAACTAACCCACTCCTTTCTACACTAACCCTAACCCACTCCTTTCTAAACACTAACCCACTCCTTTCTAAACTAACCCACTCCTTTCTAAACTAACCCTAACCCACTCCTTTCTAAACTAACCCACTCCTTTCTAAACAAACCACTCCTTTCTAAACTAACCCACTCCTTTCTAAACTAACCCACTCCTTTCTACACTAACCCACTCCTTTCTAAACTAACCCACTCCTTTCTACACCATCCCACTTTTTCTAAACTAACCCACTCCTTTCTAAACTAACACTAACCCACTCCTTTCTAAACTAACCCACTCCTTTCTAAACTAACTAACCCACTCCCTTTCTAAACTAACCCTAACCCACTCCTTTCTAAACAACCCACTCCTTTCTAAACTAACCCACTCCTTTCTAAACTAACCCACTCCTTTCTAAACTAACCCACTCCTTTCTAAACTAACCCACTCCTTTCTAAACTAACCCACACCTTTCTAAATTAACCCACCTTTCTAAACTAACCCACTCCTTTCTAAACTAACCCACTCATTTCTAAACTAACCCTAACCCACTCCTTTCTAAACTAACCTACTCCTTTCTAAACTAAACTCCTTTCTAAACTAACCCACTCCTTTCTAAACTAACCCACTCCTTTCTAAACTAACCCACTCCTTTCTTTAAACTAACCCACTTTTCTAAACTAACCCACTCCTTTCTAAACTAACCCACCCCTTTCTAAACTAAACTCCTTTCTAAACTAACCCTAACCTACTCATTTCTACACTAAACTCCTTTCTAAACTAACCCACTCCTTTCTAAACTAACCCACTCCTTTCTCACCCTAACCCACTCCTTTCTACCCTAACCCACTCCTTTCTAAACTAACCCACTCATTTCTAACCCTAACCCACTCCTTTCTAAACTAACCCACTCCTTTCTAAACTAAACTTTTTTTTCTAAATTAATTCCACTCCTTTCTAAACTAACCCACCTTTCTACACTTTAATTTCCTTTTAAACTAACCCTAACCCACTTTTTCTAAACTAACCCACTCCTTTCTAAACTAACCCTAACCCACTCCTTTCTAAACTAACCACTTTTTTCTAAACTAACACACTCCTTTCTAAACTAACCCACTCCTTTCTAAACTAACCCTAACCCACTCCATTCTAAACTAACCCACTCCTTTCTAAACGAACCCACTTTTCTAAACTAACCCTAACCTACTCATTTCTAAACTAACCCTATTTTTTCTAAACTAACCTTTCCTTTCTAAACTAACCCACTCCTTTCTACCCTAACCCACTTTTTTTCTAAATCTAACCCACTCCATTCTAAACTAACCCACTCCTTTCTAAACTAACCCTAACCCACTCCTTTCTAAACTAACCCACTCCTTTCTAAACTAACCCACTCCTTTCTAAACAAACCCACTTTTCTAAACTAACCCACTCCTTTCTAAACGAACCTCTCCTTTCTAAACTAACCCACTCCTTTCTACACTAACCCACTCCTTTCTAAACTAACCCACTCCTTTCTACACTAACCTACTTTTTTTTTTCTAAACTAAACCCACTCCTTTCTAAACTAACCCACTCCTTTCTAAACTAAACTCCTTTCTAATCTAACCTGACCCACTTTTTTCTAAACTAAACCCACTCCTTTCTAAACTAACCCACTCCTTTCTAAACTAACCGTCTCCTTTCTAAACTAACCCACATTTCCTTTCTACACTAACCTACTCCTTTCTAAACTAACGATGACCCACTCCTTTCTAAACTAACCCACTCCTTTCTAAACTAACCCACTCCTTTCTAATCTAACCCTGAATTTACTCCTTTCTAATCTAACCCTAACCCACTCCTTTCTAAACTAACCCACTCATTTCTAAACTAACCCACTCCTTTCTACACTAACCCACTCCTTTCTAAACTAACCCACTCCTTTTTAAACTAACCCTAACCCACTCCTTTCTACACTAACCCACTCCTTTCTAAACTAACACACTCCTTTCTAAACTAACCCACTCCTTTCTACCCTAACCCACTCCTTTCTAAACTAACCCACTTTTTCTTTCTAAACTAACCCACTCCTTTCTAAACTAACCCACTCCTTTCTAAACTAACCCACTCCTTTCTAAACTAACCCACTCCTTTCTAAACTAACCCTAACCCACTCCTTTCTAAACTAACCCACTCCTTTCTAAACTAACCCTAACCCATTCCTTTCTAAACTAACCCACTCCTTTCTAAACTAACCCACTCCTTTCTAAACTAACCCACTCCTTTCTAAACTAACCCACTCCTTTCTACCCTAACCCACTCCTTTCTAAACTAACCCACTCCTTTTCTAAACTAACCCACTCCTTTCCTTTCTAAACTAACCCACTCCTTTCTAAACTAACCCACTCCTTTCTAAACTAACCCTCACTCCTTTCTAAACTAACCCACTCCTTTCTAAACAAACCCACTCCTTTCTAAACTAACCCACTCCTTTCTAAACTAACCCACTCCTTTCTACACTAACCCACTCCTTTCTAAACTAACCCACTCCTTTCTAACACTAACCCACTCCTTTCTAAACTAACCCTAACCCACTCCTTTCTAAACTAACCCACTCCTTTCTAAACTAACCCACTCCTTTCTAAACTATCCCTAACCCACTCCTTTCTAAACTACCCACTCCTTTCTAAACTAACCCACTCCTTTTAAACTAACCCACTCCTTTCTAAACTAACCCACTCCTTTCTAAACTAACCCACTCCTTTCTAAACTAACCCACACCTTTCTAAATTAACCCACTCCTTTCTAAACTAACCCACTCCTTTCTAAACTAACCCTAACCCACTCATTTTAAACTAACCCTAACCCACTCCTTTCTAAACTAATTACTCCTTTCTAAACTAACCCACTCCTTTCTAAACTAACCCACTCCTTTCTAAACTAACCCACTCCTTTCTAAACTAACCCACTCCTTTCTAAACTAACCCACTCCTTTCTAAACTAACCCACTCCTTTCTAAACTAACCCACCACTTTCTACACTAACCCACTCCTTTCTAAACTAACCCTACTTTACTAATTTCTAACTAACCCACTCCTTTCTAAACTAACCCACTCCTTTCAATTTTTTTTTTAAACTAACCCACTCCTTTTTTAACCCTAACCCACTCCTTTCTACCCTAACCCACTCCTTTCTAAACTAACCCACTCCTTTCTACCCTAACCCACTCCTTTCTAAACTAACCCACTCCTTTCTAAACTAACCCACTCCTTTCTAAACTAACCCACTCCTTTCTAAACTAACCCACTCCTTTCTACACTAACCCACTCCTTTCTAAACTAACCCTAACCCACTCCTTTCTAAACTAACCCACTCCTTTCTAAACTAACCCTAACCCACTCCTTTCTAAACTAACCCACTCCTTTCTAAACTAACCCACTCCTTTCTAAACTAACCCACTCCTTTCTAAACTAACCCTAACCCACTCCTTTCTAAACTAACACTCCTTTCTAAACTAACCCACTCCTTTCTAAACTAACCCTAACCCACTCATTTCTAAACTAACCCTAACCCACTCCTTTCTAAACTAACCTACTCCTTTCTAAACTAACCACTTTTCTACCCTAACCCACTCCTTTCTAAACTAACCCACTCCTTTCTACACTAACCCACTCCTTTCTAAACTAACCCTAACCCACTCCTTTCTAAACTAACCCACTCCTTTCTAAACTAACCCACTCCTTTCTAAACAAACCCACTCCTTTCTAAACTAACCCACTCCTTTCTAAACTAACCCACTCCTTTCTAAACTAACCCACTTTTAAACTAACTAACCCACTCCTTTCTAAACTAACCCACTCCTTTCTACACTAACCCACTCCTTTCTAAACTAACGATAACCCACTCCTTTCTAAACTAACCCACTCCTTTCTAAACTAACCCACTCCTTTCTAATCTAACCCTTTTTTTTCCTTTCTAAACTAACCCACTCCTTTCTACACTAACCCACTCCTTTCTAAACTAACCCACTCCTTTCTACACTAACCTACTCCTTTCTAAACTAACGATAACCCACTCCTTTCTAAACTAACCCACTCCTTTCTAAACTAACCCATTCCTTTCTAAATCTAACCCTGACCCACTCCTTTCTAATCTAACCCTGACCCACTCCTTTCTAAACTAACCCACTCATTTCTAAACTAACCCCTCCTTTCTACACTAACCCACTTTTCTAAACTAACCCACTCCTTTCTAAACTAACCCTAACCCACTCAATTCTACACTAACCCACTCCTTTCTAAACTAACCCACTCCTTTCTAAACTAACCCACTCCTTTCTACACTAACCCACTCCTTTCTAAATGAACCCTAACCCACTCCTTTCTAAACTAACCCACTCCTTTCTAAACTAACCCACTCCTTTCTAACCCTAACCCACTCCTTTCTACCCTAACCCACTCCTTTCTAAACTAACCCACTTTTTTCTACCTAACCCACTTTTTTCTAAACTAACCCACTCCTTTCTAAACTAACCCACTCCTTTCTAAACTAACCCACTCCTTTCTCCTTTCTACACTAACCCACTCCTTTCTAAACTAACCCTAACCCACTCCTTTCTAAACTAACCCACTCCTTTCTAAACTAACCCTAACCCACTACCTTTCTAAACTAACCCACTCCTTTCTAAACTAACACACTCCTTTCTAAACTAACCCACTCCTTTCTAAACTAAAACCCACTCCTTTCTACCCTAACACACTCCTTTCTAAACTAACCCACTCCTTTCTAAACTAACCCACTCCTTTCTAAACTAACCCACTCCTTTCTACACTAACCCACTCCTTTCTAAACTAACCCTAACCCACTCCTTTCTACACTAACCCACTCCTTTCTAAACTAACCCACTCCTTTCTACACTAACCCACTCCTTTCTAAACTAACCCACTACTTTCTACACTAACCCACTCCTTTCTAAACTAACCCACTCCTTTCTAAACTAACCCTAACCCACTCCTTTCTAAACTAACCCACTCCTTTCTAAACTAACCCTAACCCACTCCTTTCTAAACTAACCCTAACCCACTCCTTTCTAAACTAACCCACTCCTTTCTAAACAAACCCACTCCTTTCTAAACTAACCCACTCCTTTCTAAACAAACCGTCTTCTTTCTAAACTAACCCACTCCTTTCTACACTAACCCACTCCTTTCTAAACTAACGATGACCCACTCCTTTCTAAACTAACCCACTTTTTTTTCTAAACTAAACTAACCCACTCCTTTCTAAACTAACCCACTCATTTCTAAACTAACCTTTCTAACTAACCCACTCCTTTCTAAACTAACCCACTCCTTTCTAAACTAACCCTAACCCACTTTCTAAACTAACCCACTCCTTTCTAAACTAACCCACTTTTTCTAAACTAACCCACTCCTTTTTTCTACACTAACCCACTCCTTTCTAAACTAACTCCTTTTACCTTTCCTTTCTAAACTAACCCACTCCTTTCTAAACTAACCCACTCCTTTCTAAACCAACCCTAACAACCCTTTCTAAACTAACCCACTCCTTTCTAAACTAACCCACTCCTTTCTAAACTAACCCACTCCTTTCTAAACTAACCCACTCCTTTCTAAACTAACCCACTCCTTTCTAAACTAACCCACTCCCTTTCTAAACTAACCCACTCCTTTCTAAACTAACTCTTTCTAAACTAACCCACTCCTTTCTAAACTAACCCACTCCTTTCTAAACTAACCCTAACCCACTCCTTTCTACTCCTTTCTAACCCTAACCCTCCTTTCTAAACTAACCCACTCCTTTCTAAACTAACCCACTCCTTTCTAAACTAACCCACTCCTTTCTAACCCTAACCACTCCTTTCTAAACTAACCCACTCCTTTCTAAACTAACCCACTCCTTTCTACACTAACCCACTAACCCCTTTCTAAACTAACCCTAACCCACTCCTTTCTAAACTAACCCACTCCTTTCTAAACTAACCCACTAAACCTTTCTAACTAACCTACTCCTTTCTAAACTTTTCTAAACTAACCCACTCCTTTCTAAACTAACCCACTCCTTTCTAAACTAACCCACTCCTTTCTAAACTAACCCACTCCTTTCTAAACTAACCCACTCCTTTCTAAACTAACCCACTCCTTTCTAAACTAACCCACTCCTTTCTAAACTAACCCACTCCTTTCTAAACTAACCCTAACCCACTCCTTCTAAACTAACCCACTCCTTTCTAAACCCTAACCCTAACTTCCTTTCTAAACTAACCCACTCCTTTCTAAACTAACCCACTCCTTTCTAAACTAACCCACTCCTTTCTAAAAACAAAACTAACCCACTCCTTTCTAAACTAACCCACTCCTTTCTAAACTAACCCACCTCCTTTCTAAACTAACCCACTCCTTTCTAAACTAACCCACTCCTTTCTAAACTAACCCACTCCTTTCTACACTAACCCTAACCCACTCCTTTCTACTAATTTACTCCTTTTAAACTAACCCTAACCCACTCCTTTCTAAACTAACCCACTCCTTTCTAAACTAACCCACTCCTTTCTAAACTAACCCACTCCTTTCTAAACTAACCCACTCCTTTCTAAACTAACCACTCCTTTCTAAAAACCCTAACCCACTCCTTTCTAAACTAACCCACCCTAACCCTAACCCACTCCTTTCTAAACTAACCCTAACCCACTCCTTTCTAAACTAACCCACTCCTTTCTAAACTAACCCACTCCTTTCTAAACTAAAACCCACTCCTTTCTAAACTAACCCACTCCTTTCTAAACTAACCCTAACTCCTTTCTAAACTAACCCACTCCTTTCTAAACTAACCCACTCCTTTCTAAACTAACCCACTCCTTTCTAAACTAAACCCACTCCTTTCTAAACCCTAACCCACTCCTTTCTAAACTAACCCACTCTTTCTAAACTAACCCCTCCTTTCTACACTAACCCATTTCCTTTCTAAACTAACCCACTCCTTTCTAAACTAACCCACTCCTTTCTAACTAACCCACTCCTTTCTACACTAACCCACTCCTTTCTAAACTAACCCTAACTCCTTTCTAAAAACTAACCCACTTTTTTTTAAAAACTCCTTTCTAAACTAACCCACTCCTTTCTAAACTCCTTTCTAAACTAACTCCTTTCTAAACTAACCCACTCCTTTCTAAACTAACCCACTCCTTTCTAAACTAACCCACTCCTTTCTAAACTAACCCACTCCTTTCTAAACTAACCCCTCCTTTCTAAACTAACCCACTTCTAAATAACCCACCCCTTTTACCCTAACCACCCTTTCTAAACTAACTCCTTTCTAAACTAACCCACTCCTTTCTAAACTAACCCACTCCTTTCTAAACTAACCCACTCCTTTCTAAACTAAACCCACTCCTTTCTAAAAACTAACCCACTCCTTTCTAAACTAACCCACTCCTTTCTAACCTAACCCACTCCTTTCTAAACTAAACTCCTTTCTAAACTAACCCACTCCTTTCTAACTAACCCACCCCTCCTTTCTAAACTAACCCACTCCTTTCTAAACTAAACTCCCTAACCCACTCCTTTTTAAACTAACCCTAACTACTTTCTAAACTAACCCACTCCTTTCTAAACTAACCCACTCCTTTCTAAACTAACCCACTCCTTTCTAAACTAACCCACTCCTTTCTAAACTAACCCACTCCTTTCTAAACTAACCCACTCCTTTCTAAACTAACCCACTCCTTTCTAAACTAACCCACTCCTTTCTACCCTAAACTCCTTTAACCCACTCCTTTCTAAACTAACCCACTCCTTTCTAAACTAACCCACTCCTTTCTAAACTACTCCTTTCTAAACTAAACTCCTTTCTTTTCTAAACTAACCCACTCCTTTCTAAACTAACCCACTCCTTTCTAAACTAACCCACTCCTTTCTAAAACTAACCACTCCTTTCTACTAACCCTAACCCTTTCCTTTCTAAACTAACCCACTCCTTTCTAAACTAACCCTCCTTTCTAACTAACCCACTCCTTTCTAAACTAACCCACTCCTTTCTAACCCACCTTTCTAACCCACTCCTTTCTAAACTAACCCTAACTCCTTTCTAAACTAACCCACTCCTTTTCTAACCCTAAACCCTAAACTCCTTTCTAAACTAACCCACTCCTTTCTAAAAACTAACCCACTCCTTTCTAAACTAACCCACTCCTTTCTAAACTAACCCACTCCTTTCTAAACTAACCCACTCCTTTCTAAACTAACCCACTCCTTTCTAAACTAACCCTAACCCACTCCTTTTAAACCTAACCCACTCCTTTCTAACCCTAACCCACTCCTTTCTAAACTAACCCACTCCTTTCTAACTAACCCACTCCTTTCTAAACTAACCCACTCCTTTCTAAACTAACCCACTCCTTTTACACTAACCCACTCCTTTCTAAACTAACCCACTCCTTTCTAAACTAACCCACTCCTTTCTAAACTAACCCACTCCTTTCTAAACTAACCCACTCCTTTCTAAAAACCCTAACCCACTCCTTTCTAAACTAACCCACTCCTTTCTAAACTAACCCCCTAACTAACTCCTTTCTAAACTAACCCACTCCTTTCTAAACTAACCCACTCCTTTCTAAACTAACCCACTCCTTTCTAAACTAACCCCCACTCCTTTCTAAACTAACCCTAACCCACTCCTTTCTAAACTAACCCACTCCTTTCTAAAAACCTAACCCACTCCTTTCTAAACTAACCACTCCTTTCTAAACTAACCCACTCCTTTCTAAACTAACCCTCCTTCTACACTAACCCTAACCCACTCCCTTTCTACACTAATATACTTTTTACCAGACTTTCTAAACTAACCTTTCAAACGAACCCACTCCTTTCTAAACTAACCCACTCCTTTCTAAACTAACCCACTTCTTTAACACTAACTAACCCTAACCTTTCTACACTAACCCACTTTCAACTTTCTAAACTAACTAACTCCTTTTTAAACTAAACTCCTTTCTACCCCTAACCCACTCCTTTCTAAACTAAACTTTTCCTAACTCCTTTCTAAACTAACCCACTCCTTTTAACCCTAACCCACTCCTTTCTAAACTAACCCTCCTTTCTAACCCACTCCTTTCTAAACTAACCCACTCCTTTCTAAACTAACCCACTCCTTTCTAAACTAACCCACTCCTTTCTAAACTAACACTTTTTTCTAACTAACCCACTCCTTTCTAAACTAACCCTAACCTCCTTTTCTAAACTAACCCACTCCTTTCTAAACTAACCCACTCCTTTCTAAACTAACCCACTCCTTTCTAAACCCTAACCCACTCCTTTCTACTAACCCTAACCACTCCTTTCCACTCCTTTCTAAACTAACCCACTCCTTTTCTAACCCACTCCTTTCTACCTAACCCACTCCTTTCTAAAACTAACCCACTCCTTTCTAAACTAACCCACTCCTTTCTAAACTAACCCACTCCTTTTCTAAACTAACCCACTCCTTTCTAAACTAACCCACTCCTTTCTAAACTAACCCACTCCTTTCTAAACTAACCCTAACCCATTCCTTTCTAAACTAACCCACTCCTTTCTAAACTAACCCTAACTTTCCTTTCTAAACCAACCCACTCCTTTCTTTAAATTAAACCCACTCCTTTCTAAACTAACCCACTCCTTTCTAAACTAACCTAACCCACTTTTTAAACTAACCCACTCCTTTCTAAACTAACCCTTTCCTTTTCTAAACTAACCCACTCCTTTCTAACCCTAACCCACTCCTTTCTAAACTAACCCACTCCTTTCTAAACTACCCTAAACCATTTCTTTTTTAAACTAACCCTAACTCCTTTCTAAACTAACCCACTCCCTTTTAAACAACCCTAATTAACCCCTCCTTTCTAAACTAACCCACTCCTTTTAAACTAAACTCCTTTTTAACCCACTTTTTCTAAACTAACTTTCCACTCCTTTCTAAACTAACCCACTCCTTTCTAAACTAACCCACTCCTTTCTAAACTAACCCACTCCTTTCTAAACTAACTAACCCACTCCTTTCTAAACTCCTTTCTAAACTAACCCACTCCTTTCTAAACTAACCCAACCTAAACTAACTGAACCCCTTTTAACCTAAACTCCTTTCTAAACTAACCCACTCCTTTCTAAACTAACCCACTCCTTTCTAAACTAACCCACTCCTTTCTAAACTAACCCACTCCTTTCTAAACTAACTAACCCACTCCTTTCTAAACTAACCCACTCCTTTCTAAACTAACCCTAACCCACTCCTTTCTAAACTAACCCACTCCTTTCTAAACTAACCTAACCCACTCCTTTCTACTAAACTAACCCACTCCTTTCTAAACTAACCCACTCCTTTCTAAACTAACCCACTCCTTTCTAAACTAACCTAACCTCCTTTCTACACTAACCTTTCTAACCCACTCCTTTCTAAACTAACCCTAACCCACTCCTTTCTAAACTAACCCACTCCTTTCTAACTAACCCACTCCTTTCTAAACTAACTTTCTAAACTAACCCACTCCTTTCTAAACTAACCCCTCACCCCTAAACTAACCCACTCCTTCTAAACTAACCCACTCCTTTCTAAACTAACCCACTCCTTTCTAAACTAACCTCCTTTCTAACCCTAACCCACTCCTTTCTAAACTAACCCATTCCTTTCTAAACTAACCCACTCCTTTTCTCTAAACTAACCCACTCCTTTCTAAACTAACCCCTCCTTTCTAACCTAACCCACTCCTCTAAACTAACCCTAACCCACTCCTTTCTAAACTAACCCACTCCTTTCTAAACTAACCCACTCCTTTCTAAACTAACCCACTCCTTTCTACAAACTAAACTAACCCACTCCTTTCTACACTAAACTCTAAACTCCTTTCTAAACTAACCCACTCCTTTCTAAACGAACCCACTCCTTTCTAAACTAACCCACTCCTTTCTTCTTTCTAAACTAACACACTCCTTTCTCAACTAACCCTAACCGACTCCTTTCTAAACTAACCCACTCCTTTCTAAACTAACCCACTCCTTTCTAAACTAACCCACTCCTTTCTAAACTAACCCTCCTTTCTACCCTAACCCACTCCTTTCTACACTAACCCACTCCTTTCTAAAACCTAACCCACTCCTTTCTAAACTAACCCACTCCTTTCTAAACTAACCCACTCCTTTCTAAACTAACCCACTCCTTTCTAACACTAACCCACTCCTTTCTAAACTAACCCTAACCCACTCCTTTCTACTAACCACTCCTTTCTAAACCCACTCCTTTCTAAACTAACCCACTCCTTTCTAAACTAACCCACTCCTTTCTAAACTAACCCACTCCTTTCTAACTGAACCCACTCCCCTAACCCACTCCTTTCTAAACTAACCCACCTTTCTAAACCCTAACCCACTCCTTTCTAAACTAACCCACTCCTTTCTAACCCACTCCTTTCTAAACTAACCCACTCCTTTCTAAACTAACCCTCCTTTCTAAACTAACCCACTTTTCTAAACTAACCCTAACCCACTCCTTTCTAAACTAACCCACTCCTTTCTAAACTAACCCACTCCTTTCTAAACTAACCCACTCCTTTCTACCCTAACCCACTCCTTTCTAAACTAACCCACTCTTTCTAAACTAAACTAACCCACTCCTTTCTAAACTAACCCTAACCCACTCCTCTCTAAACTAACCCACTCCTTTCTAAACTAACACTAACCCACTCCTTTCTAAACTAACCCACTCCTTTCTAAACTCATTTTAACCTGAACCCACTCCTTTCTACCCTAACCCACTCCTTTCTAAACTAACCCACTCCTTTCTAAACTAACCCACTCCTTTCTACACTAACCCACTCCTTTCTACACTAACCCTAACCCACTCCTTTCTACACTAACCCACTCCTTTCTAAACTCACCCACTCCTTTCTACACTAACCCACTCCTTTCTAAACGAACCCACTCCTTTCTAAACTAACCCACTCCTTTCTAAACTAACCCACTCCTTTCTACACTAACCCACTCCTTTCTCAACTAACCCTAACCGACTCATTTCTACACTAACCCACTCCTTTCTAAACTAACCTGTACCCACTCCTTTCTAAACTAACCCACTCCTTTCTAACACTAACCCACTCCTTTCTAAACTAACCCACTCCTTTATAAACTAACCCACTTCTTTCTAACCCTAACCCACTCCTTTCTAAACTAACCCACTCCTTTCTAAACTAACCCCTACCCCTTTCTAAACTAACCCACTCCTTTCTAAACTAACCCACTCCTTTCTAAACTAACCCACTCCTTTCTAAACTAACCCACTCCTTTCTAAACTAACCCACTCCTTTCTAAACTAACCCACTCCTTTCTAAACTAACCCACTCCTTTCTAAACTAACCCACCCTAACCCACTCCTTTCTAAACTAACCCACTCCTTTCTAAACTAACCCACTCCTTTCTAAACTAACCCACTCCTTTCTAAACTAACCTAACCCACTCATTTCTAAACTAACCCACTCCTTTCTACACTAACCCACTCCTTTCTAAACTAACCCACTCCTTTCTAAACTAAACCTTTCTACACTAACCCACTCCTTTCTAACCCACTTTAACCCTAACCCACTCCTTTCTAAACTAAACTAACCCACTCCTTTCTAAACTAACCCACTCCTTTCTAAAACCCTAACCCACTCCTTTCTACCCTAACCCACTCCTTTCTAACCCTAACCCACTCCTTTCTAAACTAACCCACTTTCTAAACTAACCCACTCCTTTCTAAACTAACCCACTCCTTTCTAAACTAACCCACTCCTTTCTACACTAACCCACTCCTTTCTAAACTAACCCACTCCTTTCTAAACACCCTAACCCACTCCTTTCTAAACTAACCCTAAACTAAACTAACCCACTCCTTTCTAAACTAACCCACTCCTTTTAAACCAACCCACTCCTTTCTAAACTAACCCACTCCTTTCTAAACTAACCCTAACCCACTCCTTTCTAAACTAACCCACTCCTTTCTAAACTAACCTAAATAACCCACTCCTTTCTAACCCTAACCCACTCCTTTCTAAACTAACCCACTCCTTTATAAACTACCCACTCCTTTCTACCCTAACCCACTCCTTTCTAAACTAACCCTAACCCACTCCTTTCTAAACTAACCCACTCCTTTCTCTAAACTACCCTAACCCACTCCTTTCTAAACTAACCCAACAGACCTAACTCCTTTCTAAACTAAACTCCTTTCTAAACTAACCCACTCCTTTCTAAACTAACCCACTCCTTTCTAAACTAACCCACTCCTTTCTAACCCTAACCCACTCCTTTCTAAACTAACCCACTCCTTTCTAAACTAACCCACTCCTTTCTAAACTAACCCACTCCTTTCTAAACTAACCTAACCCACTCCTTTTCTAAACTAACCCACTCCTTTCTAAACTAACCCACTCCTTTCTACACTAACCCACTCCTTTCTAAAACCCACTAACCCCTTTCTACCCTAACCCACTCCTTTCTAAACTAACCCACTCCTTTCTAAACTAACCCACTCCTTTCTAACCCACTCCTTTCTAAACTAACCCACTCCTTTCTAAACTAACCCACTTTCTCCTTTCTACTAAACCTAACCCACTCCTTTCTAAACTAACCCACTCCTTTTCTAACCCACTCCTTTATAAACTAACCCACTCCTTTCTAAACTAACCCACTCCTTTCTAACCCCTAACCCACTCCTTTCTAAACTAACCCACTCCTTTCTAAACTAACCCACTCCTTTCTAAACTAACCCACTCCTTTCTAAACCCTAACCCACTCCTTTCTACCCTAACCCACTCCTTTTAAACTAACCCTAAAACTAACCCACTCCTTTCTAAACTAACCCACTCCTTTCTAAACTAACCCACTCCTTTCTAAATAAGAAACTAACCTAACCCCTTTCTAAACTAACCCACTCCTTTCTAACCTAACCCACTCCTTTCTAAACTAACCCACTCCTTTCTAAACTAACCCACTCCTTTCTACACTAACCCACTCCTTTTAAACTAACCCACTCCTTTCTAAACTAACCCACTCCTTTCTAAACTAACCCACTCCTTTCTAAACCCTAACCTAACCCTAAACTAACCCCTCCTTTCTAAACTAACCCACTCCTTTCTAAACTAACCCACTCCTTTCTAAACTAACCCACTCCTTTCTACACTAACCCACTCCTTTCTAAACTAACCCACTCCTTTCTAAACTAACCCACTCCTTTAAACTAAACTAACCCACTCCTTTCTAAACTAACCCACTCCTTTCTAAACTAACCCACTCCTTTCTAAACTAACCCTAACCCTACTCTTTCTAAACTAACCCACTCCTTTTAAACTAAACTCCTTTCTAAACTAACCCACTCCTTTCTAAACTAACCCACTCCTTTCTAAACTAACCCACTCCTTTCTACACTAACCCACCCTTTTCTAAACTAAACCCTAACCCACTCCTTTCTACCCTAACCCACTCCTTTCTAAACTAACCCACTCCTTTCTAAACTAACCCACTCCTTTCTAAACTAACCCACTCCTTTCTAAACTAACCCACTCCTTTCTAAACTAAACTCCTTTCTACACTAACCCACTCCTTTCTAAACTAACCCTAACCCACTCCTTTCTAAACTAACCCACTCCTTTCTAAACTAACCCACTCCTTTCTAAACTAACCCACTCCTTTCTAAACTAACCCACTCCTTTCTAAACTAACCCCCTAAACTAACCCACTCCTTTCTACTATTTCAAAACTAAGGAAGAAACTCCTTGCTAAAGGGGTAACTGCTTTCTAAAAACTGAACACTACCTAACCCACTCCTTTCTAAATAACCCAGCCTTTATAAACTAACCCAGAAAACTGAACCACTCCTTTCTACCCTAACCCACTCCTTTCTAAACTAACCCACTCCTTTCCTAACCCACTCCTTTCTAAACTAGTCCTGGGGCTAAAACTTACCCTAACCCTAACCCACTCCTTTTTAAACTAACCCTAACCCTCATTTCTACACCAGGTCCTTTCTAAACTAACCCAGTCCTTTTAAACTCACTAACCCACTCTTTCTAAACGAACCCACTCCTTTCCTACTCCTTTTCCTAACCCACTCCTTTCTAAACTAACCCACTCCTTTCTAAACTAGCCCACTCCTTTCTACACTAACCCACTCCTTTCTAAACTAACCCACTCCTTTCTAAACTAACCCACTCCTTTCTAAACTAACCCTAACCTACTCCTTTCTAAACTAAACTCCTTTCTACACCTAACCCTAAACTAACCCCTTTCTACACTAGCCCACTCCTTTCTAACCCTAACCCACTCCTTTCTACCCTAACCCACTCCTTTATAAACTAACCCACTCCTTTCTACCCTAACCCACTCCTTTCTAAACTAACCCACTCCTTTCTGAACTAACCCACTCCTTTCTAAACTAACCCACTCCTTTCTAAACTAACCCACTCCTTTCTAAACTAACCCACTCCTTTCTACCCTAACCCACTCCTTTCTAACCCTAACCCACTCCTTTCTACCCTAACCCACTCCTTTATAAACTAACCCACTCCTTTCTACCCTAACCCACTCCTTTCTAAACTAACCCACTCCTTTCTGAACTAACCCACTCCTTTCTAAACTAACCCACTCCTTTCTAAACTAACCCACTCCTTTCTACCCTAACCCACTCCTTTCTAAACTAACCCACTCCTTTCTAAACTAACCCACTCCTTTCTAAACTAACCCACTCCTTTCTAAACTAACCCACTCCTTTCTAAACTAACCCACTCCTTTCTAAACTAACCCACTCCTTTCTAACCCTAACCCACTCCTTTCTACCCTAACCCACTCCTTTATAAACTAACCCACTCCTTTCTACCCTAACCCACTCCTTTCTAAACTAACCCACTCCTTTCTGAACTAACCCACTCCTTTCTAAACTAACCCACTCCTTTCTAAACTAACCCACTCCTTTCTAAACTAACCCACTCCTTTCTACACTAACCCACTCCTTTCTACACTAACCCACTCCTTTCTAAACTAACCCTAACCCACTCCTTTCTAAACTAACCCACTCCTTTCTAAACTAACCCACTCCTTTCTACACTAACCCACTCCTTTCTAAACTAACCCACTCCTTTCTAAACTAACCCACTCCTTTCTACACTAACCCACTCCTTTCTAAACTAACCCTAACCTACTCATTTCTACACTAACCCACTCCTTTCTAAACTAACCCACTCCTTTCTAAACTAACCCACTCCTTTCTAACCCTAACCCACTCCTTTCTACCCTAACCCACTCCTTTCTAACCCTAACCCACTCCTTTCTACCCTAACCCACTCCTTTCTAAACTAACCCACTCCTTTCTAAACTAACCCACTCCTTTCTAAACTAACCCACTCCTTTCTACACTAACCCACTCCTTTCTAAACTAACCCACTCCTTTCTACACTAACCCACTCCTTTCTAAACTAACCCTAACCCACTCCTTTCTAAACTAACCCACTCCTTTCTAAACTAACGCTAACCCACTCCTTTCTAAACTAACCCACTCCTTTCTAAACTAACCCACTCCTTTCTAAACTAACCCACTCCTTTCTAAACTAACCCTGACCCACTCCTTTCTAAACTAACCCACTCTTTTCTAAACTAACCCTAACCCACTCCTTTCTAAACTAACCCACTCCTTTATAAACTAACCCACTCCTTTCTACCCTAACCCACTCATTTCTAAACTAACCCTAACCCACTCCTTTCTAAACTAACCCACTCCTTTCTAAACTTACCCTAACCCACTACTTTTTAAACTAACCCTAACCCACTCCTTTCTACCCTAACCCACTCCTTTCTACACTAACCCACTCCTTTCTAAACGAACCCACTCCTTTCTACCCTAACCCACTCCTTTCTAAACTAACCCACTCCTTTCTACACTAGCCCACTCCTTTCTACACTAACCCACTCCTTTCTAAACTAACCCACTCCTTTCTAAACTAACCCACTCCTTTCTAAACTAACCCTAACCTACTCCTTTCTACCCTAACCCACTCCTTTCTACACTAACCCACTCCTTTCTACACTAGCCCACTCCTTTCTACACTAACCCACTCCTTTCTAAACTAACCCACTCCTTTCTAAACTAACCCACTCCTTTCTAAACTAACCCACTCCTTTCTAAACTAACCCACTCCTTTCTACCCTAACCCACTCCTTTCTAAACTAACCCACTCCTTTCTAAACTAACCCACTCCTTTCTAAACTAACCCACTCCTTTCTACACTAACCCACTCCTTTCTAAACTGACCCTAACCCACTCCTTTCTAAACTAACCCACTCCTTTCTAAACTAACCCAAACCCACTCCATTCTAAACTAACCCACTCCTTTCTAAACTAACCCTAACCCACTCATTTCTAAATTAACCCACTCCTTCCTAAACTAACCCTAACCCACTCCTTTCTACCCTAACCCACTCCTTTCTACACTAACCCACTCCTTTCTACCCTAACCCACTCCTTTCTACACTAACCCACTCCTTTCTAAACTAACCCTCACCCACTCCTTTCTAAACTAACCCTAACCCACTCCTTTCTACACTAACCCACTCCTTTCTAAACTGACCCTAACCCACTCCTTTCTAAACTAACCCACTCCTTTCTAAACTAACCCGAACCCACTCCTTTCTAAACTAACCCACTCCTTTCTAAACTAACCCTAACCCACTCATTTCTAAATTAACCCACTCCTTCCTAAACGAACCCTAACCCACTCCTTTCTACCCTAACCCACTCCTTTCTACACTAACCCACTCCTTTCTACCCTAACCCACTCCTTTCTACACTAACCCACTCCTTTCTAAACTAACCCTAACCCACTCCTCTCTACCCTAACCCACTCCTTTCTACACTAACCCACTCCTTTCTAAACTAACCCTAACCCACTCCTTTCTACACTAACCCACTGCTTTCTACCCTAACCCACTCCTTTCTAAACTAACCCACTCCTTTCTAAACTAACCCTAACCCACTCCTTTCTACACTAACCCACTCCTTTCTACACTAACCCACTCCTTTCTAAACTAACCCACTCCTTTCTACACTAACCCACTCCTTTCTAAACTAACCCACTCCTTTCTACACTAACCCACTCCTTTCTAAACTAACCCACTCCTTTCTAAACTAACCCACTCCTTTCTAAACTAACCCACTCCTTTCTAAACTAACCCACTCATTTCTAAACTAACCCACTCCTTTCTAATACTAACCCACTCCTTTCTAAACTAACCCACTCCTTTCTAAACTAACCCACTCCTTTCTAAACTAACCCACTCATTTCTACACTAACCCACTCATTTCTAAACTAACCCTAACCCACTCCTTTCTAAACTAACCCACTCCTTTCTACACTAACCCTAACCCACTCCTTTCTAAACTAACTCTAACACACTACTTTCTAGACTCACTTCTCTTTAGAACTTGTTTTCTTTTTGTAGTCTCTCTCTCTTTAAATCCATTTTGAAATCCATTTTGACCCTTGTTAAGATAAAACACAACCTTGTGAGTTTATTCTCACTAAATGAATTCTCTCTCATTTTATTGCATCCAATGAAATGATATTTAGTTATGACTCTCATTAACTTTAATCATTCATATTGGTTGTATCTCGTCTAAGCAGATGGTTATCTTTGTGATTAGTATGGTAACAATATATTATACTCGTGAATACCGTTACATATCATTGAATGGAATTTCATGGTTAGCCCATTCATGAGAATGGATTATAGTATCTGGTATGACAGTGTGAGTGGCTTCATACTGGATCAGTAGCCAGTATGCAGGTGACCTTTAGATAATAGTGTATATTTATAGCAGGATGCCAGAAGAAACAGGTGGTTCTATGTATACACAGCATGTTAAACCAGCCCAGTCAGGGACCTTCTTCAGGACAATGACAACCGAGGGTAACATCTATCTCTCCACCGTTATTGATGACTGGCTCCCATGGCCTCCATCATTTCCCGTCTACAGACGGCGTGGTGAATGTGTCACTGTTTATCGCTATGACGACCAGTCCCTCTGGTCGCTATGACGACCAGTCCCTCTGCCACTGCCGTCTGTCAGGACTGTCAGAGCTCAGTTGATAGGGGGAAATGGATCACCAATAGCAGTAGTGGGTGGATAAAGGGGGAAATGGATCACCAATAGCAGTAGTGGGTGGATAAAGGGGGAAATGGATCACCAATAGCAGTAGTGGGTGGATAAAGGGGGAAATTGATCACCAATAATAATAATAAATAATAATAATATATGCCATTTAGCAGACGGGAAATGGATCACCACATTCTACATATGGGTGGTGGAATCGAACCCACTACCCTGGGGGAAATGCGCCATGCTCACCAACTGAGCTACAGAAGGACCACCAATAGCAGTAGGGTGGATAAAGGGGGAAATGGATCACCAATAGCAGTAGTGGGTGGATAAAGGGGGAAATTGATCACCAATAGCAGTAGTGGGTGGATAAAGGGGGAAATTGATCACCAATAGCAGTAGTGGGTGGATAAAGGGGGAAATTGATCACCAATAGCAGTAGTGGGTGGATAAAGGGGGAAATTGATCACCAATAGCAGTAGTGGGTGGATAAAGGGGGAAATTGATCACCAATAGCAGTAGTGGGTGGATAAAGGGGGAAATGGATCACCAATAGCAGTAGTGGGTGGATAAAGGGGGAAATGGATCACCAATAGCAGTAGTGGGTGGATAAAGGGGGAAATGGATCACCAATAGCAGTAGTGGGTGGATAAAGGGGGAAATGGATCACCAATAGCAGTAGTGGGTGGATAAAGGGGGAAATTGATCACCAATAGCAGTAGTGGGTGGATAAAGGGGAAATTGATCACCAATAGCAGTAGTGGGTGGATAAAGGGGGAAATTGATCACCAATAGCAGTAGTGGGTGGATAAAGGGGGAAATGGATCACCAATAGCAGTAGTGGGTGGATAAAGGGGGAAATGGATCACCAATAGCAGTAGTGGGTGGATAAAGGGGGAAATTGATCACCAATAGCAGTAGTGGGTGGATAAAGGGGGAAATGGATCACCAATAGCAGTAGTGGGTGGATAAAGGGGGAAATTGATCACCAATAGCAGTAGTGGGTGGATAAAGGGGGAAATTGATCACCAATAGCAGTAGTGGGTGGATAAAGGGGGAAATTGATCACCAATAGCAGTAGTGGGTGGATAAAGGGGGAAATGGATCACCAATAGCAGTAGTGGGTGGATAAAGGGGGAAATTGATCACCAATAGCAGTAGTGGGTGGATAAAGGGGGAAATTGATCACCAATAGCAGTAGTGAGTGGATAAAGGGGGAAAATGATCACCAATAGCGAATAGTGGTAGTGAGTGGATAAAGGGGGAAATTGATCACCAATAGCAGTAGTGGGTGGATAAAGGGGGAAATTGATCACCAATAGCGAATAGTAGTAGTGAGTGGATAAAGGGGGAAATTGATCACCAATAGCAGTAGTGGGTGGATAAAGGGGGAAATTGATCACCAATAGCAGTAGTGGGTGGATAAAGGGGGAAATTGATCACCAATAGCAGTAGTGGGTGGATAAGGGGGAAATGGATCACCAATAGCAGTAGTGGGTGGATAAAGGGGGAAATGGATCACCAATAGCAGTAGTGGGTGGATAAAGGGGGAAATTGATCACCAATAGCAGTAGTGGGTGGATAAAGGGGGAAATTGATCACCAATAGCAGTAGTGAGTGGATAAAGGGGGAAATTGATCACCAATAGCAGTAGTGGGTGGATAAAGGGGGAAATGGATCACCAATAGCAGTAGTGGGTGGATAAAGGGGGAAATGGATCACCAATAGCAGTAGTGGGTGGATAAAGGGGGAAATGGATCACCAATAGCAGCAGTGGGTGGATAAAGGGGGAAATTGATCTCCAATAACAGCGGTAGTGAGTGGATAAAGGGGGAAATTGATCACCAATAGCAGTAGTGGGTGGATAAAGGGGGAAATTGATCACCAATAGCAGTAGTGGGTGGATAAAGGGGAAATTGATCACCAATAGCAGTAGTGGGTGGATAAGGGGGAAATGGATCACCAATAGCAGTAGTGGGTGGATAAAGGGGGAAATGGATCACCAATAGCAGTAGTGAGTGGATAAAGGGGGAAATTGATCACCAATAGCAGTAGTGGGTGGATAAAGGGTGAAATTGATCACCAATAGCAGTAGTGAGTGGATAAAGGGGGAAATTGATCACCAATAGCAGTAGTGGGTGGATAAAGGGGGAAATGGATCACCAATAGCAGTAGTGGGTGGATAAAGGGGGAAATGGATCACCAATAGCAGTAGTGGGTGGATAAAGGGGGAAATGGATCACCAATAGCAGTAGTGGGTGGATAAAGGGGGAAATTGATCACCAATAGCAGTAGTGGGTGGATAAAGGGGGAAATGGATCACCAATAGCAGTAGTGGGTGGATAAAGGGGGAAATTGATCACCAATAGCAGTAGTGGGTGGATAAAGGGGGAAATTGATCACCAATAGCAGTAGTGGGTGGATAAAGGGGGAAATGGATCACCAATAGCAGTAGTGAGTGGATAAAGGGGGAAATGGATCACCAATAGCAGTAGTGGGTGGATAAAGGGGGAAATGGATCACCAATAGCAGTAGTGGGTGGATAAAGGGGGAAATTGATCACCAATAGCAGTAGTGGGTGGATAAAGGGGGAAATTGATCACCAATAGCAGTAGTGAGTGGATAAAGGGGGAAAATGATCACCAATAGCGAATAGTGGTAGTGAGTGGATAAAGGGGGAAATTGATCACCAATAGCAGTAGTGGGTGGATAAAGGGGGAAATTGATCACCAATAGCAGTAGTGAGTGGATAAAGGGGGAAATTGATCACCAATAGCAGTAGTGAGTGGATAAAGGGGGAAATTGATCACCAATAACAGTAGTGAGTGGATAAAGGGGGAAATTGATCACCAATAGCAGTAGTGGGTGGATAAAGGGGGAAATTGATCACCAATAGCAGTAGTGGGTGGATAAGGGGGAAATGGATCACCAATAGCAGTAGTGGGTGGATAAAGGGGGAAATGGATCACCAATAGCAGTAGTGAGTGGATAAAGGGGGAAATTGATCACCAATAGCAGTAGTGGGTGGATAAAGGGGGAAATTGATCACCAATAGCAGTAGTGAGTGGATAAAGGGGGAAATTGATCACCAATAGCAGTAGTGGGTGGATAAAGGGGGAAATTGATCACCAATAGCAGTAGTGGGTGGATAAAGGGGGAAATTGATCACCAATAGCAGTAGTGGGTGGATAAAGGGGGAAATGGATCACCAATAGCAGTAGTGGGTGGATAAAGGGGGAAATTGATCTCCAATGGCAACAGCGGTAGTGTGAGTGGATAAAGGGGGAAATGGATCACCAATAGCAGTAGTGGGTGGATAAAGGGGGAAATTGATCACCAATAGCAGTAGTGGGTGGATAAAGGGGGAAATGGATCACCAATAGCAGTAGTGGGTGGATAAAGGGGGAAATGGATCACCTATAGCAGTAGTGGGTGGATAAAGGGATAAATTAATCACCAATAGCAGTAGTGAGTGGATAAAGGGGTAAATTGATCATTAATAGCAGTAGTGAGTGGATAAAGGGGGAAATTGATCACCAATAGCAGTAGTGGGTGGATAAAGGGGGAAATGGATCACCAATAGCAGTAGTGGGTGGATAAAGGGGGAAATGGATCACCAATAGCAGTAGTGGGTGGATAAAGGGGGAAATTGATCACCAATAGCAGTAGTGGGTGGATAAAGGGGGAAATGGATCACCAATAGCAGTAGTGGGTGGATAAATGGGGGAAATGGATCACCAATAGCAGTAGTGGGTGGATAAAGGGGAAATTGATCACCAATAGCAGTAGTGGGTGGATAAATTAATCACCAATAGCAGTAGTGGGTGGATAAAGGGATAAATTAATCACCAATAGCAGTAGTGGGTGGATAAAGGGGGAAATTGATCACCAATAGCAGTAGTGGGTGGATAAAGGGGGAAATGGATCACCAATAGCAGTAGTGAGTGGATAAAGGGGGAAATGGATCACCAATAGCAGTAGTGGGTGGATAAAGGGGGAAATTGATCACCAATAGCAGTAGTGGGTGGATAAAGGGGGAAATGGATCACCAATAGCAGTAGTGAGTGGGAAAAGGGGGAAATTGATCACCAATAGCAGTAGTGGGTGGATAAAGGGGGAAATTGATCACCAATAGCAGTAGTGGGTGGATAAAGGGGGAAATTGATCACCAATAGCAGTAGTGGGTGGATAAAGGGGGAAATTGATCACCAATAGCAGTAGTGGGTGGATAAAGGGGGAAATTGATCACCAATAGCAGTAGTGAGTGGATAAAGGGGGAAATTGATCACCAATAGCAGTAGTGGGTGGATAAAGGGGGAAATTGATCACCAATAGCAGTAGTGGGTGGATAAAGGGGGAAATGATCACCAATAGCAGTAGTGAGTGGATAAAGGGGAAATTGATCACCAATAGCAGTAGTGGGTGGATAAAGGGGGAAATTGATCACCAATAGCAGTAGTGGGTGGATAAAGGGGGAAATTGATCACCAATAGCAGTAGTGGGTGGATAAAGGGGGAAATTGATCACCAATAGCAGTAGTGGGTGGATAAAGGGGGAAATTGATCACCAATAGCAGTAGTGAGTGGATAAAGGGGGAAATTGATCACCAATAGCAGTAGTGAGTGGATAAAGGGGGAAAATGATCACCAATAGCGAATAGTGGTAGTGAGTGGATAAAGGGGGAAATTGATCACCAATAGCAGTAGTGGGTGGATAAAGGGGGAAATTGATCACCAATAGCAGTAGTGGGTGGATAAAGGGGGAAATTGATCACCAATAGCAGTAGTGGGTGGATAAAGGGGGAAATTGATCACCAATAGCAGTAGTGGGTGGATAAAGGGGGAAATGATCACCAATAGCAGTAGTGAGTGGATAAAGGGAGAATTGATCACCAATAGCAGTAGTGAGTGGATAAAGGGAGAATTGATCACCAATAGCAGTAGTGGGTGGATAAAGGGGGAATTGATCACCAATAGCAGTAGTGAGTGGATAAAGGGGGAAATTGATCACCAATAGCAGTAGTGAGTGGATAAAGGGAGAATTGATCACCAATAGCAGTAGTGGGTGGATAAAGGGAGAATTGACCACCAATAACGGTAGTGAGTGGATAAAGGGGGAAATTGATCACCAATAACAGTAGTGAGTGGATAAAGGGGGAATTGATCACCAATAGCAGTAGTGGGTGGATAAAGGGAGAATTGATCACCAATAGCAGTAGTGGGTGGATAAAGGGAGAATTGATCACCAATAGCAGTAGTGAGTGGATAAAGGGGGAAATGATCACCAATAACAGTAGTGAGTGGATAAAGGGAGAATTGATCACCAATAGCAGTAGTGGGTGGATAAAGGGAGAATTGATCACCAATAGCAGTAGTGAGTGGATAAAGGGGGAATTGATCACCAATAACAGTAGTGAGTGGATAAAGGGAGAATTGATCACCAATAACAGTAGTGAGTGGATAAAGGGAGAATTGATCACCAATAACAGTAGTGAGTGGATAAAGGGAGAATTGATCACCAATAGCAGTAGGGAGTGGATAAAGGGGGAAATGATCACCAATAACAGTAGTGAGTGGATAAAGGGAGAATTGATCACCAATAACAGTAGTGAGTGGATAAAGGGGGAAATTGATCACCAATAACAGTAGTGAGTGGATAAAGGGGGAAATTGATCACCAATAACAGTAGTGGGTGGATAAAGGGAGAATTGATCACCAATAGCAGTAGTGAGTGGATAAAGGGGGAATTGATCACCAATAACAGTAGTGGGTGGATAAAGGGGGAATTGATCACCAATAGCAGTAGTGAGTGGATAAAGGGGGAAATGATCACCAATAACAGTAGTGGGTGGATAAAGGGGAGAATTGATCACCAATAGCAGTAGTGGGTGGATAAAGGGGGAATTGATCACCAATAGCAGTAGTGGGTGGATAAAGTGGGAAATGATCACCAATAGCATTAGTGGGTAGATAAAGGGAGAATTGATCACCAATAGCAGTAGTGGGTGGATAAAGGGAGAATTGATCACCAATAGCAGTAGTGAGTGGATAAAGGGGGAATTGATCACCAATAACAGTAGTGAGTGGATAAAGGGGGAAATTGATCACCAATAGCAGTAGTGGGTGGATAAAGGGAGACTGGATCACCAATAACAGTAGTGGGTGGATAAAGGGGGAATTGATCACCAATAGCAGTAGTGAGTGGATAATTTTATTTTATTTTATTTATTTCACCTTTATTTAACCAGGTAGGCTAGTTGAGAACAAGTTCTCATTTGCAACTGCGACCTGGCCAAGATAAAGCATAGCAGTGTGAACAGACAACACAGAGTTACACATGGAGTAAACAATTAGCAAGTCAATAACACAGTAGAAAAAAATGGGCAGTCTATATACAATGTGTGCAAAAGGCATGAGGAGGTAGGCGAATAATACAATTTTGCAGATTAACACTGGAGTGATAAATGATCAGATGGGCATGTACAGGTAGAGATATTGGTGTGCAAAAGAGCAGAAAAGTAAATAAATAAAAACAGTATAAAAACAGTATGGGAATGAGGTAGGTGAAAAAGGGTGAGCTATTTACCTATAGACTATGTACAGCTGCAGCGATCGGTTAGCTGCTCGGATAGCTGATGTTTGAAGTTGGTGAGGGAGATAAAAGTCTCCAACTTCAGCGATTTTGCAATTCGTTCCAGTCACAGGCAGCAGAGTACTGGAACCAAAGGCGGCCAAATGAGGTGTTGGCTTTAGGGATGATCAGTGAGATACACCTGCTGGAGCGCGTGCTACGGATGGGTGTTGCCATCGTGACCAGTGAACTGAGATAAGGCGGAGCTTTACCTAGCATGGACTTGTAAATGACCTGGAGCCAGTGGGTCTGGCGACGAATATGTAGTGAGGGCCAGCCGACTAGAGCATACAAGTCGCAGTGGTGGGTGGTATAAGGTGCTTTAGTGACAAAACGGATGGCACTGTGATAGACTGCATCCAGTTTGCTGAGTAGAGTGTTGGAAGCCATTTTGTAGATGACATCGCCGAAGTCGAGGATCGGTAGGATAGTCAGTTTTACTAGGTAAGCTTGGCAGCGTGAGTGAAGGAGGCTTTGTTGCGGAATAGAAAGCCGACTCTGGATTTGATTTTTGATTGGAGATGTTTGATGTGAGTCTGGAAGGAGAGTTTGCAGTCTAGCCAGACACCTAGGTACTTATAGATGTCCACATATTCAAGGTTGGAACCATCCAGGGTGGTGATGCTAGTCGGGCATGCGGGTGCAGGCAGCGATCGGTTGAAAAGCATGCATTTGGTTTTACTCGCGTTTAAGAGCAGTTGGAGGCCACGGAAGGAGTGCTGTATGGCATTGAAGCTCGTTTGGAGGTTTGATAGCACAGTGTCCAATGACGGGCCGAAAGTATATAGAATGGTGTCGTCTGCGTAGAGGTGGATCAGGGAATCGCCCGCAGCAAGAGCAACATCATTGATATATACAGAGAAAAGAGTCGGCCCGAGAATTGAACCCTGTGGCACCCCCATAGAGACTGCCAGAGGACCGGACAGCATGCCCTCTGATTTGACACACTGAACTCTGTCTGCAAAGTAATTGGTGAACCAGGCAAGGCAGTCATCCGAAAAACCGAGGCTGTTGAGTCTGCCGATAAGAATTTGGTGATTGACAGAGTCGAAAGCCTTGGCGAGGTCGATGAAGACGGCTGCACAGTACTGTCTTTTATCGATGGCGGTTATGATGTCATTTAGTACCTTGAGTGTGGCTGAGGTGCACCCGGGGACCGGCTCGGAAACCAGATTGCACAGCGGAGAAGGTACGGTGGGATTCGAGATGGTCAGTGACCTGTTTGTTGACTTGGCTTTCGAAGACCTTAGATAGGCAGGGCAGGATGGATAGGTCTATAGCAGTTTGGGTCCAGGGTGTCTCCTCCTTTGAAGAGGGGATGACTGCGGCAGCTTTCAATCCTTGGGGATCTCAGACGATATGAAAGAGAGGTTGAACAGGCTGGTAATAGGGGTTGCGACAATGGCGGCAGATAGTTTCAGAAATAGCGGGTCCAGATTGTCAAGCCCAGCTGATTTGTACGGGTCCAGGTTTTGCAGCTCTTTCAGAACATCTGCTATCTGGATTTGGGTAAAGGAGAACCTGGAGAGGCTTGGGTGAGGAACTAGGGGGGGGGCGGAGCTGTTGGCCGAGGTTGGAGTAGCCAGGCGGAAGGCATGGCCAGCCGTTGAGAAGTGCTTATTGAAGTTTTCGATAATCATGGATTTATCGGTGGAGACCGTGTTTCCTAGCCTCAGTGCAGTGGGCAGCTGGGAGGAGGTGCTCTTGTTCTCCATGGACTTCACAGTGTCCCAGAACTTTTTGGAGTTGGAGCTACAGGATGCAAACTTTTGCCTGAAGAAGCTGGCCTTAGCTTTCCTGACTGACTGCGTGTATTGGTTCCTGACTTCCCTGAACAGTTGCATATCACGGGGGCTATTCGATGCTATTGCAGTCCGCCACAGGATGTTTTTGTGCTGGTCGAGGGCAGTCAGGTCTGGAGTGAACCAAGGGCTGTATCTGTTCTTGGTTCTGCATTTTTGAACGGAGCATGCTTATCCAAAATGGTGAGGAAGTTACTTTTAAAGAATGACCAGGCATCCTCAACTGACGGGATGAGGTCAATGTCCTTCCAGGATACACGGGCCAGGTCGATTAGAAAGGCCTGCTCACAGAAGTGTTTTAGGGAGCGTTTGACAGTGATGAGGGTGGTCGTTTGACTGCGGCTCCGTGGCGGATACAGGCGATGAGGCAGTGATCGCTGAGATCCTGGTTGAAGACAGCGGAGGTATATTTGGAGGGCCAGTTGGTCAGGATGACGTCTATGAGGGTGCCCTTGTTTACAGAGTTAGGGTTGTACCTGGTGGGTTCCTTGATGATTTGCGTGAGATTGAGGGCATCTAGCTTAGATTGTAGGACTGCCGGGGTGTTAAGCATATCCCAGTTTAGGTCACCTAACAGGACAAACTCTGAAGCTAGATGGGGGCGATCAATTCACAAATGGTGTCCAGGGCACAGCTGGGAGCTGACGGGGGTCGGTAGCAGGCGGCAACAGTGAGAGACTTGTTTCTGGAGAGAGTAATTTTCAAAATTAGTAGTTCAAACTGTTTGGGTATGGACCTGGAAAGTATGACATTACTTTGCAGGCTATCTCTGCAGTAGACTGCGACTCCGCCCCCTTTGGCAGTTCTATCTTGACGGAAGATGTTATAGTTGGGTATGGAAATCTCTGAATTTTTGGTGGCCTTCCTGAGCCAGGATTCAGACACGGCAAGGACATCAGGGTTAACAGAGTGTGCTAAAGCAGTGAGTAAAACAAACTTAGGGAGGAGGCTTCTGATGTTGACATGCATAAAACCAAGACTTTTTCGATCACAGAAGTCAACAAATGAGGGTACCTGGGGACATGCAGGGCCTGGGTTTACCTCCACATCACCCGCGGAACAGAGAAGGAGTAGTATGAGGGTGCGGCTAAAGGCTATCAAAACTGGTCGCCTAGAGCGTTGGGGGCAGAGGATAAGAGGAGCAGGTTTCTGGGCATGGTAGAATATATTCAGGGCATAATGCGCAGACAGGGGTATGGTGGGGTGCGGGTACAGCGGAGGTAAGCCCAGGCACTGGGTGATGATGAGAGAGGTTGTATCTCTGGACATGCTGGTTGTAATGGGTGAGGTCACCGCATGTGTGGGGGTGGGACAAAGGAGGTAACAGGGGTATGCAGAGTGGATCTAGGGGCTCCATTGTGAACTAAAACAATGATAACTAACCTGAACAACAGTATACAAGGCATATTGACATTTGGGAGAGACATACAGCGAGGCATACAGAAATCACAGGTGTTGAATTGGGAAAGCTAGCTAAAAACAGTAGGCGAGGCTAATCAGCTAGCACAACAAACAGCAGGTAAAATGGCGTTGACTAGGCAACTGGGTCGACAGATAAAACAAACAAGCAGAATGGAGTACCGTGATTAATGGACAGTCCAGCGTCGTCAGCTATGTAGCCAAGAGATCAGTGTCCAGGGGGCAGCGGTGGATGGGCAGGGAAGCTGGGCTGGCGAGTGTTATCCAGGTTTAAAAAAAAAACTAACAATGACTAAATAGCTTGTAGCTAGTTAGCTGGTTAGCGTCTGGAGGTTCTTGAGTGTGTCATAAAAATAAAATAAAAATTAAAGGTGATAGCGATTCCGTATCACAGTGGGTGAGGCAGGTTTCCGGAAGGTATAAACAAAATAAAAATCAAAGAGAGATAGAAAGTAAATGGGTTCAGAGTGTTTAGAACGCAGTGAGCCAGATGGTTAGCAGGCCTGTGCTAACAAGCTAACAGTTCGTAGGCCCGGGCTAGACAAGCTAACCGTTAGCAGGCCGAATTAGCAAGCAGGGAGATAGCGAGGGCTAGAGAGCTAACCTTTGGGGGACGTCGCGATGGGATGAGTCTGTTTATTCCTCTTCTTGCGGTGACATCGACAGACCGGTCGTGGGCCCGGGTAATTGTAGCCCAGGAGTATGCTACAGGTGCTCTAGTACGCTAGGTGAGCTGGAGACACAGCGTTTCAGAAAGCTCGCGGGCCTTGGCCAGCAGATGGATCTTTGGCGATGTCGCAACGAAAAAGCCTGTTGAAACCACCTCGGACGATTATGTCGGCGGACCAGTCGTGATGGATCGGCGGGGCTCCGTGTCGGCAGTAAAGGGTCCAGGCCAATTGGCAAAAGAGGTATTGTTGGGCCTCTTCGGCTAGTCGGGAGATGGGCTTAGCTCAAGGCTAACTGTAGCTTGTTTTGGGACAGAGACGTTAGCCAGGAGTAGCCACTCGGATTGCAGCTAGCTAGTTGCGATGATCCGGTGTAAAGGTTCAGAGCTTGCGGTAGGAATCCGGAGATGTGGTAGAGAAAGAGCAGTCTGATATGCTCTGGGTTGATGTCGCGCTGGTGTCCTAGTTAGCTTTGAAGACCGCTAGCAATGGCTAACTGAGTAGTAGCTAGTTAGCTGGCTAGCTTCTGACGGTTACTAGACAGGACGGGACAAGACAAAACACACGTCCGATTGCTACGCCATCTTGGATTCTGGAGGAATTGATCACCAATAACAGTAGTGAGTGGATAAAGGGGGAAATTGATCACCAATAGCAGTAGTGAGTGGATAAAGGGGGAATTGATCACCAATAACAGTAGTGAGTGGATAAAGGGGTAAATTAATCATTAATAGCAGTAGTGAGTGGATAAAGGGGAAATTGATCACCAATAGCAGTAGTGGGTGGATAAAGGGGGAAATTGATCACCAATAGCAGTAGTGGGTGGATAAAGGGGGAAATGGATCACCAATAGCAGTAGTGGGTGGATAAAGGGGGAAATTGATCACCAATAGCAGTAGTGGGTGGATAAAGGGGGAAATGGATCACCAATAGCAGTAGTGGGTGGATAAAGTGGGAAATGGATCACCAATAGCAGTAGTGGGTGGATAAAGGGGGAAATTGATCACCAATAGCAGTAGTGGGTGGATAAATTAATCACCAATAGCAGTAGTGGGTGGATAAAGGGATAAATTAATCACCAATAGCAGTAGTGGGTGGATAAAGGGGAAATTGATCACCAATAGCAGTAGTGGGTGGATAAAGGGGGAAATGGATCACCAATAGCAGTAGTGAGTGGATAAAGGGGGAAATGGATCACCAATAGCAGTAGTGGGTGGATAAAGGGGAAATTGATCACCAATAGCAGTAGTGGGTGGATAAAGGGGGAAATGGATCACCAATAGCAGTAGTGAGTGGAAAAGGGGAAATTGATCACCAATAGCAGTAGTGGGTGGATAAAGGGGGAAATTGATCACCAATAGCAGTAGTGGGTGGATAAAGGGGGAAATTGATCACCAATAGCAGTAGTGGGTGGATAAAGGGGGAAATTGATCACCAATAGCAGTAGTGGGTGGATAAAGGGGGGAAATTGATCACCAATAGCAGTAGTGAGTGGATAAAGGGGGAAATTGATCACCAATAGCAGTAGTGGGTGGATAAAGGGGGAAATTGATCACCAATAGCAGTAGTGGGTGGATAAAGGGGAAATGATCACCAATAGCAGTAGTGGGTAGATAAAGGAGAATTGATCACCAATAGCAGTAGTGGGTGGATAAAGGGAGAATTGATCACCAATAGCAGTAGTGGGTGGATAAAGGGAGAATGGATCACCAATAACAGTAGTGGGTGGATAAAGGGAATTGATCACCAATAGCAGTAGTGAGTGGATAAAGGGAGAATTGATCACCAATAACAGTAGTGAGTGGATAAAGGGGGAAATGATCACCAATAACAGTAGTGAGTGGATAAAGGGAGAATTGATCACCAATAACAGTAGTGGGTGGATAAAGGGGGAAATGATCACCAATAACAGTAGTGAGTGGATAAAGGGAGAATTGATCACCAATAACAGTAGTGAGCGGATAAAGGGGGAATTGATCACCAATAACAGTAGTGAGTGGATAAAGGGAGAATTGATCACCAATAACAGTAGTGGGTGGATAAAGGGGGAAATGATCACCAATAACAGTAGTGAGTGGATAAAGGGAGAATTGATCACCAATAACAGTAGTGAGTGGATAAAGGGAGAATTGATCACCAATAACAGTAGTGAGTGTATAAAGGGGGAATTGATCACCAATAACAGTAGTGAGTGGATAAAGGGGGAATTGATCACCAATAACAGTAGTGAGTGGATAAAGGGGGAATTGATCACCAATAACAGTAGTGGGTGGATAAAGGGGGAAATGGATCACCAATAGCAGTAGTGGGTGGATAAAGGGGGAAATGGATCACCAATAACAGTAGTGAGTGGATAAAGGGGGAAATTGATCACCAATAACAGTAGTGAGTGGATAAAGGGGGAAATTGATCACCAATAGCAGTAGTGAGTGGATAAAGGGGGAAATGGATCACCAATAGCAGTAGTGAGTGGATAAAGGGGGAAATGGATCACCAATAGCAGTAGTGGGTGGATAAAGTTGGGGGGGAAATTGATCACCAATAGCAGTAGTGGGTGGATAAAGGGGAAATGGATCACCAATAACAGCAGTGAGTGGATAAAGGGAAATTGATCACCAATAACAGTAGTGAGTGGATAAAGGGGGAAATTGATCACCAATAACAGTAGTGAGTGGATAAAGGGAGAATTGATCACCAATAGCAGTAGTGAGTGGATAAAGGGGGAAATTGATCACCAATAGCAGTAGTGGGTGGATAGTTTACCCACTCAAATGTTTTTATTTTGTGCGTCCGCTAGCGGAAGAAAAGATTGAAGAAAATAAAATGGATCCGATTATAAACTCAACAAAAAAAAAAGCGTCCCCTTTTACAGGACCTTGTCTTTCAAAGGTAATTGGTAAAAATCCAAATAACTTCACAGATCTTCATTGTAAAAGGTTTAAACACTGTTTCCCATGCTTGAACCATAAATAATTCAAGAACATGCACCTGTGGAACGGTCGTTAAAGCCTTTAACCGTTAACTGTCGTGGCTGCTTTATTGAGGCAAAACGTGTACTTTCTGTGACTGTGACATGTGGTTGTCTCAGCTCGTTACCTCAATGCATTCTATGTACTGTAATGTTGTTCCGGATAAGAGCGGCTGCAAAATGACAGAAAAATGTAAATGTTTTTTTTTTAAATCAAATCAAATCAAATGTTATTTGTCACATACACATGGTTAGAAGATGTTAATGCGAGTGTAGCGAAAGGCTTGTGCTTCTAGTTCCGACAGTAATAACTGTCACTGACCTTAGTTATTTTTTTTATGTCTCTATTTTTTATTTTGGTTTGGTCGGGCGTGAGTTGGGGTGGGCATTCTATGTTTTTATTTTGGTTTGGTCGGGCGTGAGTTGGGGTGGGCATTCTATGTTTTTATTTTGGTTTGGTCGGGCGTGAGTTGGGGTGGGCATTCTATGTTTTTATTTTGGTTTGGTCGGGCGTGAGTTGGGGTGGGCATTCTATGTTTTTATTTTGGTTTGGTCGGGCGTGAGTTGGGGTGGGCATTCTATGTTTTTATTTTGGTTTGGTCGGGCGTGAGTTGGGGTGGGCATTCTATGTTTTTATTTTGGTTTGGTCGGGCGTGAGTTGGGGTGGGCATTCTATGTTTTTATTTTGGTTTGGTCGGGGCGTGAGTTGGGGTGGGCATTCTATGTTTTTATTTTGGTTTGGTCGGGCGTGAGTTGGGGTGGGCATTCTATGTTTTTATTTTGGTTTGGTCGGGCGTGAGTTGGGGTGGGCATTCTATGTTTTTATTTTGGTTTGGTCGGGGCGTGAGTTGGGGTGGGCATTCTATGTTTTTATTTTGGTTTGGTCGGGCGTGAGTTGGGGTGGGCATTCTATGTTTTTATTTTGGTTTGGTCGGGGCGTGAGTTGGGGTGGGCATTCTATGTTTTTATTTTGGTTTGGTCGGGCGTGAGTTGGGGTGGGCATTCTATGTTTTTATTTTGGTTTGGTCGGGCGTGAGTTGGGGTGGGCATTCTATGTTTTTATTTTGGTTTGGTCGGGCGTGAGTTGGGGTGGGCATTCTATGTTTTTATTTTGGTTTGGTCGGGCGTGAGTTGGGGTGGGCATTCTATGTTTTTATTTTGGTTTGGTCGGGCGTGAGTTGGGGTGGGCATTCTATGTTTTTATTTTGGTTTGGTCGGGCGTGAGTTGGGGTGGGCATTCTATGTTTTTATTTTGGTTTGGTCGGGCGTGAGTTGGGGTGGGCATTCTATGTTTTTATTTTGGTTTGGTCGGGCGTGAGTTGGGGTGGGCATTCTATGTTTTTATTTTGGTTTGGTCGGGCGTGAGTTGGGGTGGGCATTCTATGTTTTTATTTTGGTTTGGTCGGGCGTGAGTTGGGGTGGGCATTCTATGTTTTTATTTTGGTTTGGTCGGGCGTGAGTTGGGGTGGGCATTCTATGTTTTTATTTTGGTTTGGTCGGGCGTGAGTTGGGGTGGGCATTCTATGTTTTTATTTTGGTTTGGTCGGGCGTGAGTTGGGGTGGGCATTCTATGTTTTTATTTTGGTTTGGTCGGGCGTGAGTTGGGGTGGGCATTCTATGTTTTTATTTTGGTTTGGTCGGGCGTGAGTTGGGGTGGGCATTCTATGTTTTTATTTTGGTTTGGTCGGGGCGTGAGTTGGGGTGGGCATTCTATGTTTTTATTTTGGTTTGGTCGGGCGTGAGTTGGGGTGGGCATTCTATGTTTTTATTTTGGTTTGGTCGGGCGTGAGTTGGGGTGGGCATTCTATGTTTTTATTTTGGTTTGGTCGGGGCGTGAGTTGGGGTGGGCATTCTATGTTTTTATTTTGGTTTGGTCGGGCGTGAGTTGGGGTGGGCATTCTATGTTTTTATTTTGGTTTGGTCGGGGCGTGAGTTGGGGTGGGCATTCTATGTTTTTATTTTGGTTTGGTCGGGGCGTGAGTTGGGGTGGGCATTCTATGTTTTTATTTTGGTTTGGTCGGGGCGTGAGTTGGGGTGGGCATTCTATGTTTTTATTTTGGTTTGGTCGGGGCGTGAGTTGGGGTGGGCATTCTATGTTTTTATTTTGGTTTGGTCGGGGCGTGAGTTGGGGTGGGCATTCTATGTTTTTATTTTGGTTTGGTCGGGGCGTGAGTTGGGGTGGGCATTCTATGTTTTTATTTTGGTTTGGTCGGGGCGTGAGTTGGGGTGGGCATTCTATGTTTTTATTTTGGTTTGGTCGGGGCGTGAGTTGGGGTGGGCATTCTATGTTTTTATTTTGGTTTGGTCGGGCGTGAGTTGGGGTGGGCATTCTATGTTTTTATTTTGGTTTGGTCGGGCGTGAGTTGGGGTGGGCATTCTATGTTTTTATTTTGGTTTGGTCGGGCGTGAGTTGGGGTGGGCATTCTATGTTTTTATTTTGGTTTGGTCGGGCGTGAGTTGGGGTGGGCATTCTATGTTTTTATTTTGGTTTGGTCGGGGCGTGAGTTGGGGTGGGCATTCTATGTTTTTATTTTGGTTTGGTCGGGGCGTGAGTTGGGGTGGGCATTCTATGTTTTTATTTTGGTTTGGTCGGGGCGTGAGTTGGGGTGGGCATTCTATGTTTTTTATTCTTTGTTGTTCATTCTATGTTGTGTTCTGTGTGGTGTATTTCTATGTGTTTGGTCTGGTATGGTTCCCAATCAGAGGCAGCTGTCAATCGTAGTCTCTGATTGAGAACCATACTTAGGTAGCCTGTTCCCACTTGTGTTTATGGGGAGTTGCTTTCTGTTTTTGTGTTTCGTGTCGTTCACTCTCTTTGTTGTTATTTGTCATTCAGTGTTCAGTTTATTTAATACAATTTTACTATGAACACTTACCACGCTGAGTGTTGGTCCGATGATTCCTATTCCTCATCATCAGACGAAGAGGAGAGCCGTTACAATAACCAACTGTCACACCCTGACCATAGTTTGCATTTGTATGTTTCTATGTTTTGTTTGGTCAGGGTGTGATCTGAGTGGGCATTCTATGTTGTGTGTCTAGTTAGTCTGTTTCTATGTTTGGCCTGATATGGTTCTCAATCAGAGGCAGGTGTTAGTCATTGTCTCTGATTGGGAACCATATTTAGGCAGCCATATTCTTTAGGTATCTTGTGGGTGATTATTCCTGTCTGTGTTTTGCACCAGTTAGGACTGGTTTTGTTTTTCCACGGTTGCTTATTTTGGTATTATACATTGTTCATGTTATCATCTTTTTTAAAGATGTTTATAAATAACCACGCTGCGTTTTGGTCCGCCTCTCTTTAACCAGAAGAAAACCGTTACACCAACGAGTAATCTAAACTAACAATTTCACAACAACTACCTTGTACACACAAGTGTAAAGGAATGAATAAGAATATGTAAATAGAAATATATGCTGTCATTACGGGCCACATTTTCCTCTCACAAAAGCACTCAAACAATACATACACGTGGAGGATCTTGGCTTTGACCGCCTTGTTACAGAACTTTTCAAACTTATAGCGCTTGAGGTTTTTTTAAAAAGGCTTCTAAAGTTTCTAATTTCCACTGAAACTTATTGCCCCCCGAAAAATGTATCAACCGCGACAACAACAATGTCCATTTATTAAATTCACACTTCCTGTTGCTGCAGGATTAATTTCCTCCTGTAACAAACAAATTAAGATCCTACATCTGTAGCAAAGACCTGAGTCACAGACAGACAGTCACAAATGGTATGGTTGTTGGTCAACATAATATTTGGTAAGACTTTCTATGAGCAACAGAAGCCATTACCGATGTGATACACTACGTAACATAGATCGCCAGACCCCGATGGGACAATAAAGTATGCATTCAGGTGGTTCCAATTTAAATGTACCCAAAGTGGAATGTTCTATGTGCTTTGTGAAATATTTGTGATTCATCGCATTGCAACTGGTTTTGTCTATACTGTAAGTTGCGGGGAGTGATGGAATGAATGGAGGGGGAAGACATATGGCCGTCAGTCTGTCTTTTAAACTCGTGTGTCTTCTCTCCGGTCCTGTTTCCCTTGAAAGAAATATAACTCATCCTTAATTACTATGCATCTAGATGTGGCGAGATTATACTTTATGTTGCCTGAGAGTAAATTAATTTTAAAACTAATCGCTTGTCACCATCTGTGAGGTTCAAATTATAGAGCCTGAGTTGGTCTGTTTGTCCTCTGCCATATGCTTTTCTAACCAACAACCAAATCACATCAATCTGAGTGGGTCTGGTGTGACGTCCATGTCTTGTCTGAAACATTTTGTGGTGATAAGTCAGATGGTCTGTTCATGCTCTTGTTTTTAAAAATTCACCCTTTGCACGGTAACGAGTCATAAATAGACTTTTTACATTTTTCTGTTCTCTCGTGTCTCGTAGGAAGCACGTGTTGACACAGAACTCTATTGAATGTCTTAGCAGACTTCAAATATATAAATAATGATGACCAAATATCTATTTAATGACGACCAACCTCCATGCCAGATCTGTGCGCTTCCAGGCCATGTTAAACCTGAGTTCAAGTCTAGATATTAGCTCTGATATATACAGCCAAGGTGATGCATCAAATCACCTCCTCCTCACAAGCACATCACCATCTCAATGTCAGAGGAGGACAGGTCTTCTCTCTGACCCTGGATCCTCTAGAGGAGGACAGGTCTTCTCTCTGACCCTTGTACCTCTAGAGGAGGATGGGTCTTCTCTCTGGCCCTGGGTCCTCTAGGGGAGGATGGGTCTTCTCTCTGACCCATGGTCCTTTAGAGGAGGACGGGTCTTCTCTCTGACCCTGGTTCCTCTAGAGGAGGATGGGTCTTCTGTTTGGCCCTGGTCCCTCTAGAGGAGGACGGGTCTTCTCTTTGGCCCTGGTTCCTCTAGAGGAGGACGGGTCTTCTCTCTGACCCTTGTACCTCTAGAGGAGGACGGGTCTTCTCTCTGGCCATGGGTCCTCTAGGGGAGGATGGGTCTTCTCTCTGACCCTGGTTCCTCTAGAGGAGGACGGGTCTTCTCTCTGGCCCTGGGTCCTCTAGGGGAGGACGGGTCTTCTCTCTGACCCTGGTTCCTCTAGAGGAGGACGGGTCTTCTCTCTGGCCCTGGGTCCTCTAGGGGAGGACGGGTCTTCTCTCTGACCCTGGTTCCTCTAGAGGAGGACGGGTCTTCTCTCTGGCCCTGGTTCCTCTAGAGGAGGACAGGTTTTCTCTCTGACCCTGGTTCCTCTAGAGGAGGACAGGTCTTCTCTTTGGCCCTGGTTCCTCTAGAGGAGGACGGGTCTTCTCTCTGGCCCTGGTTCCTCTAGAGGAGGACGGGTCTTCTCTCTGGCCCTGGTTCCTCTAGAGGAGGCCGGGTCTCTTCTCTTTGGCCCTGGGTCCTCTAGAAGAGGCCGGGTCTTCTCTCTGACCCTGGTTCCTCTAGAGGAGGATGGGTCTTCTCTCTGGCCCTGGTTCCTCTAGAGGAGGACGGGTCTTCTCTTTGGCCCTGGTTCCTCTAGAGGAGGACGGGTTTTCTCTTTGGTCCTGGTTCCTAAAGAGGAGGACGGGTCTTCTCTCTGGCCCTGGTTCCTCTAGAGGAGGGTGGGTCTTCTCTTTGGCCCTGGTTCCTCTAGAGGAGGACGGGTCTTCTCTCTGGCCCTGGTTCCTCTAGAGGAGGCCGGGTCTCTTCTCTTTGGCCCTGGTTCCTCTAGAAGAGGCCGGGTCTTCTCTCTGACCCTGGTTCCTCTAGAGGAGGACTGGTCTTCCCTCTGGCCCTGGTTCCTCTAGAGGAGGACGGGTCTTCTCTCTGGCCCTGGTTCCTCTAGAGGAGGACTGGTCTTCCCTCTGGCCCTGGTTCCTCTAGAGGAGGACGGGTCTTCTCTCTGGCCCTGGTTCCTCTAGAGGAGGACGGGTCTTCTCTCTGGCCCTGGTTCATCTAGAGGACGGGTCTTCTCTCTGGCCCTGGTTCCTCTAGAGGAGGACGGGTCTTCTCTCTGGCCCTGGTTCCTCTAGAGGACGGGTTTTCCCTCTGGCCCTGGTTCCTCTAGAGGAGGACTGGTCTTCCCTCTGGCCCTGGTTCCTCGAGAGGAGGACGGGTCTTCTCTTTGGCCCTGGTTCCTCTAGAGGAGGACGGGTTTCTCTTTGGCCCTGGTTCCTCGAGAGGAGGACGGGTTTTCTCTCTGGCCCTGGTTCCTCTAGAGGAGGACTGGTCTTCCCTCTGGCCCTGGTTCCTCTAGAGGAGGACGGGTCTTCTCTCTGGCCCTGGTTCCTCTAGAGGACGGGTCTTCTCTCTGGCCCTGGTTCCTCTAGAGGAGGACTGGTCTTCCCTCTGGCCCTGGTTCCTCGAGAGGAGGACGGGTCTTCTCTCTGGCCCTGGTTCCTCTAGAGGAGGATGGGTCTTCTCTCTGGCCCTGGTTCCTCTAGAGGAGGACGGGTCTTCTCTTTGGCCCTGGTTCCTCTAGAGGAGGACGGGTTTTCTCTTTGGTCCTGGTTCCTAAAGAGGAGGACGGGTCTTCTCTCTGGCCCTGGTTCCTCTAGAGGAGGGTGGGTCTTCTCTTTGGCCCTGGTTCCTCTAGAGGAGGACGGGTCTTCTCTCTGGCCCTGGTTCCTCTAGAGGAGGCCGGGTCTCTTCTCTTTGGCCCTGGTTCCTCTAGAAGAGGCCGGGTCTTCTCTCTGACCCTGGTTCCTCTAGAGGAGGACTGGTCTTCCCTCTGGCCCTGGTTCCTCTAGAGGAGGACGGGTCTTCTCTCTGGCCCTGGTTCCTCTAGAGGAGGACTGGTCTTCCCTCTGGCCCTGGTTCCTCTAGAGGAGGACGGGTCTTCTCTCTGGCCCTGGTTCCTCTAGAGGAGGACGGGTCTTCTCTCTGGCCCTGGTTCCTCTAGAGGACGGGTCTTCTCTCTGGCCCTGGTTCCTCTAGAGGAGGACGGGTCTTCTCTCTGGCCCTGGTTCCTCTAGAGGACGGGTTTTCCCTCTGGCCCTGGTTCCTCTAGAGGAGGACTGGTCTTCCCTCTGGCCCTGGTTCCTCGAGAGGAGGACGGGTCTTCTCTTTGGCCCTGGTTCCTCTAGAGGAGGACGGGTTTTCTCTTTGGCCCTGGTTCCTCGAGAGGAGGACGGGTTTTCTCTCTGGCCCTGGTTCCTCTAGAGGAGGACTGGTCTTCCCTCTGGCCCTGGTTCCTCTAGAGAAGGACGGGTCTTCTCTCTGGCCCTGGTTCCTCTAGAGGAGGACGGGTCTTCTCTCTGGCCCTGGTTCCTCTAGAGGACGGGTCTTCTCTCTGGCCCTGGTTCCTCTAGAGGAGGACTGGTCTTCCCTCTGGCCCTGGTTCCTCGAGAGGAGGACGGGTCTTCTCTCTGGCCCTGGTTCCTCTAGAGGACGGGTCTTCTCTCTGGCCCTGGTTCCTCTAGAGGAGGACTGGTCTTCCCTCTGGCCCTGGTTCCTCTAGAGGAGGATGGGTCTTCTCTTTGGTCCTGGTTCCTCTAGAGGAGGACGGGTCTTCTCTTTGGCCCTGGTTCCTCTAGAGGAGGACGGGTTTTCTCTTTGGTCCTGGTTCCTAAAGAGGAGGACGGGTCTTCTCTCTGGCCCTGGTTCCTCTAGAGGAGGGTGGGTCTTCTCTCTGGCCCTGGTTCCTCTAGAGGAGGACTGGTCTTCTCTCTGGCCCTGGTTCCTCTAGAGGACGGGTCTTCGCTCTGGCCCTGGTTCCTCTAGAGGACTGGTCTTCCCTCTGGCCCTGGTTCCTCTAGAGGAGGACGGGTCTTCCCTCTGGCCCTGGTTCCTCTGGAGGTTTCTTCCTCCCAGAGTTTTCCCTTGCCACTGTGCCTTTGCTTTGGGATCTAGGCCCTTTTACTGTAAAACACTGTAAAAGCTGTGAAAATAAAAAGGGCATAAAGAAATTGAACTATGTAGGTTGAGCGTGACCTGAATACAGTCCATCTATTGCTCATGAACTGAGGAGGAGAGAGTTGGAGTTTGTAGAAATAAGTCTTGACTACTGTGTGCTGTCTATCGTCTATCGTCTACCATCTACCGGCTATCAACTATTATAAACTGGATGGTTTGAGTCATGAATTCTGATTGGCTGACAGCCATGGTATATCAGACTGTATACCACAGGTATGACAAAACATTTAGTTTTACTGCTCTAATTACGTTGGTAACCAGATTATAATAGCAATAAGACACCTAGGGGGTTTGTGATATATGACCAATATACCACAGCTAACGGCTGTATCCAGGCACTCGCTTCGTGCATAAAAACAGCGCTTAGCCGTGGTATATTGGCCACATATATCACACCCCCTCGGGCCTTATTGCTTTATCGTCTACCGTCTGTCTATTGTATATTGCTACATGATTCCTGGTGATGCATTTCACATGGCCAGCTGAGACACTGCTGTCTGTGTGTTTAACGTGTTCACCTGGACAGCTGTCTGTGTGTTTAATGTGTTCACCTGGACAGCTGTCTGTGTGTTTAATGTGTTCACCTGGACAGCTGTCTGTGTGTTTAACGTGTTCACCTGGACAGCTGTCTGTGTGTTTAACATGTTCACCTGGACAGCTGTCTGTGTGTTTAACGTGTTCACCTGGACAGCTGTCTGTGTGTTTAACGTGTTCACCTGGACAGCTGTCTGTGTGTTTAACGTGTTCACCTGGACAGCTGTCTGTGTGTTTAACGTGTTCACCTGGACAGCTGTCTGTGTGTTTAATGTGTTCACCTGGACAGCTGTCTGTGTGTTTAACGTGTTCACCTGGACAGCTGTCTGTGTGTTTAATGTGTTCACCTGGACAGCTGTCTGTGTGTTTAACATGTTCACCTGGACAGCTGTCTGTGTGTTTAACATGTTCACCTGGACAGGTGTCTGTGTGTTTAATGTGTTCACCTGGACAGCTGTCTGTGTGTTTAATGTGTTCACCTGGACAGGTGTCTGTGTGTTTAATGTGTTCACCTGGACAGCTGTCTGTGTGTTTAACGTGTTCACCTGGACAGGTGTCTGTGTGTTTAACGTGTTCACCTGGACAGGTGTCTGTGTGTTTAATGTGTTCACCTGGACAGGTGTCTGTGTGTTTAACGTGTTCACCTGGACAGGTGTCTGTGTGTTTAATGTGTTCACCTGGACAGGTGTCTGTGTGTTTAACGTGTTCACCTGGACAGCTGATACACTGAGAAAACAGATGATTGTTCTGTGCAAAAGTAAGTTAGATTCATCATTGTTATAATAGTTGTAGCCCTGTGTACTGGTTGACCGTGGCAGATTTGGGAACTGATAAGCACCTACATTTGAATGTAGTGGTTGTACAGTACATTTATTCCATGGTGTTCTCAACTGGCCTACCTGGTTAAATAAAGGTGTTCTCAACTGGCCTACCTGGTTAAATAAAGGTGTTCTCAACTGGCCACCTGGTTAAATAACGGTGTTCTCAACTGGCCTACCTGGTTAAATAAAGGTGTTCTCAACTGGCCTACCTGGTTAAATAAAGGTGTTCTCAACTGGCCTACCTGGTTAAATAAAGGTGTTCTCAACTGGCCTACCTGGTTAAATAAAGGTGTTCTCAACTGGCCTACCTGGTTAAATAAAGGTGTTCTCAACTGGCCTACCTGGTTAAATAAAGGTGTTCTCAACTGGCCTACCTGGTTAAATAAAGGTGTTCTCAACTGGCCTACCTGGTTAAATAAAGGTGTTCTCAACTGGCCTACCTGGTTAAATAAAGGTGTTCTCAACTGGCCTACCTGGTTAAATAAAGGTGTTCTCAACTGGCCTACCTGGTTAAATAAAGGTGTTCTCAACTGGCCTACCTGGTTAAATAAAGGTGTTCTCAACTGGCCAACCTGGTTAAATAAAGGTGTTCTCAACTGGCCTACCTGGTTAAATAAAGGTGTTCTCAACTGGCCTACCTGGTTAAATAAAGGTGTTCTCAACTGGCCTACCTGGTTAAATAAAGGTGTTCTCAACTGGCCTACCTGGTTAAATAAAGGTGTTCTCAACTGGCCTACCTGGTTAAATAAAGGTGTCCTCAACTGGCCTACCTGGTTAAATAAAGGTGTTCTCAACTGGCCTACCTGGTTAAATAACGGTGTTCTCAACTGGCCTACCTGGTTAAATAAAGGTGTTCTCAACTGGCCTACCTGGTTAAATAAAGGTGTTCTCAACTGGCCTACCTGGTTAAGTAAAGGTATTCTCAACTGGCCTACCTGGTTAAATAAAGGTGTTCTCAACTGGCCTACCTGGTTAAATAAAGGTGTTCTCAACTGGCCTACCTGGTTAAATAAAGGTGTTCTCAACTGGCCTACCTGGTTAAATAAAGGTGTTCTCAACTGGCCTACCTGGTTAAATAAAGGTGTTCTCAACTGGCCTACCTGGTTAAATAAAGGTGTTCTCAACTGGCCTACCTGGTTAAATAAAGGTGTTCTCAACTGGCCTACCTGGTTAAATAAAGGTGTTCTCAACTGGCCTACCTGGTTAAATAAAGGTGTTCTCAACTGGCCTACCTGGTTAAATAAAGGTGTTCTCAACTGGCCTACCTGGTTAAATAAAGGTGTTCTCAACTGGCCTACCTGGTTAAATAAAGGTGTTCTCAACTGGCCTACCTGGTTAAATAAAGGTGTTCTCAACTGGCCTACCTGGTTAAATAACGGTGTTCTCAACTGGCCTACCTGGTTAAATAAAGGTGTTCTCAACTGGCCTACCTGGTTAAATAAAGGTGTTCTCAACTGGCCTACCTGGTTAAGTAAAGGTATTCTCAACTGGCCTACCTGGTTAAATAAAGGTGTTCTCAACTGGCCTACCTGGTTAAATAAAGGTGTTCTCAACTGGCCTACCTGGTTAAATAAAGGTGTTCTCAACTGGCCTACCTGGTTAAATAAAGGTGTTCTCAACTGGCCTACCTGGTTAAATAAAGGTGTTCTCAACTGGCCTACCTGGTTAAATAAAGGTGTTCTCAACTGGCCTACCTGGTTAAATAAAGGTGTTCTCAACTGGCCTACCTGGTTAAATAAAGGTGTTCTCAACTGGCCTACCTGGTTAAATAAAGGTGTTCTCAACTGGCCTACCTGGTTAAATAAAGGTGTTCTCAACTGGCCTACCTGGTTAAATAAAGGTGTTCTCAACTGGCCTACCTGGTTAAATAAAGGTGTTCTCAACTGGCCTACCTGGTTAAATAAAGGTGTCCTCAACTGGCCTACCTGGTTAAATAAAGGTGTTCTCAACTGGCCTACCTGGTTAAATAACGGTGTTCTCAACTGGCCTACCTGGTTACATAAAGGTGTTCTCAACTGGCCTACCTGGTTACATAAAGGTGTTCTCAACTGGCCTACCTGGTTAAGTAAAGGTATTCTCAACTGGCCTACCTGGTTAAATAAAGGTGTTCTCAACTGGCCTACCTGGTTAAATAAAGGTGTTCTCAACTGGCCTACCTGGTTAAATAAAGGTGTTCTCAACTGGCCTGCCTGGTTAAATAAAGGTGTTCTCAACTGGCCTACCTGGTTAAATAAAGGTGTTCTCAACTGGCCTACCTGGTTAAATAAAGGTGTTCTCAACTGGCCTACCTACCTGGCTCAGGCCAATAAAAATACAAAAATATAATAAACAAACAGTAAACATGGTATACACGAGGTCAGAGCTCAGGCTCTGTTCTTCACAGCTTTGGATGGGTTTTGATTGACAGCCGTTCCCTCCGTTCCCTCCCTCTGTCGTCTGATTGAGGTTAAAGCTGTAAATTAAGAGGTGTCTATGTATTTTGAAAGATGAAATGTTGAGGATTATAAATGAATAGCGCTTTTTTTTTGTCATACAAGCAAACCAAACACCTGTTGAGTCCAAATGTGGACTTGATATTTCCATATCATAAAACTCATGTCAAATATTGCCACGCCCTGGCCATAGAGAGGCGTCTATTCTCTATTTTGGTTAGGCCAGGGTGTGACCAGGGTGGGCATTCTATGTTTATTTTCTATGTTTTGTATTTCTTTGTTGTTTTGGCAGCTGTCTATCGTTGTCTCTGATTGAGAACCACACTTACTTAGGGAGCTCTTCCCCACGTGGTTTTTGTGGGTAATTTGTCATTTCTGTTTAGTGTTTGTTTCACCTTGCAGGGTTTTTCCTTTTGTCACGTTTCGTATTCAGTGTTCAGTTCCTCATAATAAAGATGAACACATATCCCGCTGCATTCTGGTCCGACGACTCCTCTTCTTCCGATGAAAGCCGTTACGAATATGATCACTACGTTTGATGTACAGCTTCCCCCGATGACCTGCCATTATAGCCTGGGCTGTTCTGGTGTTTATCTACTGTGAAGAGAATTTCCCGGGTCACACACGCAACAAGAATGCACTCGTGAATCCTTTCAATGCACACCAAATGTATGATCCGTCTCACCTGATTTGCCTTGTGAAATCACACATCATATTTGATAACTTCCCTAGCCATGTCGGGCAGTAGAACAGGCTTTCGGTTCAAGCCCACCTGACCCAGGTTGAGATTCATCATGGACCGTTTCTGGACTGGGTGAAACGACAACAGTCATTGTGTGACTGTGGGGATGCAGGGTTGTGTTCCAAGACGAAACAACTACAAGTGTCCTCTAGTTCCTCACAGCTGGGAGAGGAGGAAAAACCCCTGATAGCTGAAGACTGTTCGTTGAGTCATAAAAGTGCATTGAGATGTCTTCTGAACTGTGAACTGTGGAGAGGTGTGTTGCCACTTGGAGACACCCCAGGTAGTCTTCTCACTCAGACCCTTGTAATCGTTTTGTCTTATGAACTCTGGAGAGGTGTGTTGCCACTTGGAGACACCCCAGGTAGTCTTCTCACTCAGACCCTTGTAATCGTTTTGTCTTATGAACTCTGGAGAGGTGTGTTGCCACTTGGAGACACCCCAGGTAGTCTTCTCACTCAGACCCTTGTAATCGTTTTGTCTTATGAACTGTGGAGAGGTGTGTTGCCACTTGGAGACACCCCAGGTAGTCTTCTCACTCAGACCCTTGTAATCGTTTTGTCTTATGAACTCTGGAGAGGTGTGTTGCCACTTGGAGACACCCCAGGTAGTCTTCTCACTCAGACCCTTGTAATCGTTTTGTCTTATGAGCTGTGGAGAGGTGTGTTGCCACTTGGAGACACCCCAGGTAGTCTTCTCACTCAGACCCTTGTAATCGTTTTGTCTTATGAAGGGAAGGTGTGTTGCCCTTGAGACACCCCAGGTAGTCTTCTCACTCAGACCCTTGTAATCGTTTTGTCTTATGAACTGTGGAGATGTGTGTTGCCACTTGGAGACACCCCAGGTAGTCTTTCCCAGACCCTTGTAATCGTTTGTCTTATGAACTGTGGAGAGGTGTGTTGCCACTTGAGATGTTATAGGTAGTCTTCTGATCAGACCCTTGTAATCGTTTTGTCTTCTGAACTCTGGAGAGGTGTGTTGCCATATTGGAGACACCCCAGGTAGTCTTCTCAGTCAGACCCTTGTAATCGTTATTTTGTCTTATGAGCTGTGGAGAGGTGTATTGCCCCTTGGAAACACCACAGGTAGTCTTAGTCAGAGATGTAATCGTTTTGTGGAGGGAACTGTGGAGATGTGTGTTATAGTGAGACATGTTATATCACTCAGACCCTTGTAATCGTTTTGTGGAGGGAACTGTGGAGATGTGTGTTTAGTCTTTCACTCAGACCCTTATAATCGTTTTGTGGAGGGAACTGTTGGAGATGTGTTGCCATAGTGAGACACCCCAGAGTCTTCTATCAGACCCTTGTAATCGTTTTGTCTTATGAACTGTGGAGAGGTGTGTTGCCATTAAACATAGGTAGTCTTCTCACTACTACAGAACATGTAAAAAGCCCATAAACCAGTCTTGTGGAGGGAATGTTATACCTTTGTTCTACTAATTTTCCAATGATCTCCAAGCTGCTCCCTTTCAATTACTACCATTGACATGCATAATGCTATCCACAAGCCCATTCCCACCAGTGTAGAAGGGGTCATGATGATGAGATGTTATATTAGTTATAGTGATGAGATGTTATATTAGTTATAGTGATGAGATGTTATATTAGTTATAGTGATGATGAGATGTTATATTAGTTATAGTGATGAGATGTTATATTAGTTATAGTGATGAGATGTTATATTAGTTATAGTGATGATGAGATGTTATATTAGTTATAGTGATGAGATGTTATATTAGTTATAGTGATGAGATGTTATATTAGTTATAGTGATGAGATGTTATATTAGTTATAGTGATGAGATGTTATATTAGTTATAGTGATGAGATGTTATATTAGTTATAGTGATGATGAGATGCTATATTAGTTATAGTGATGAGATGTTATATTAGTTATAGTGATGAGATGTTATATTAGTTATAGTGATGAGATGTTATATTAGTTATAGTGATGAGATGTTATATTAGTTATAGTGATGATGAGATGTTATATTAGTTATAGTGATGATGAGATGTTATATTAGTTATAGTGATGATGAGATGTTATATTAGTTATAGTGATGAGATGTTATATTAGTTATAGTGATGAGATGTTATATTAGTTATAGTGATGATGAGATGTTATATTAGTTATAGTGATGAGATGTTATATTAGTTATAGTGATGATGAGATGTTATATTAGTTATAGTGATGAGATGTTATATTAGTTATAGTGATGAGATGTTATAGTAGTTATAGTGATGATGAGATGTTATATTAGTTGTAGATATGAGATGTTATATTAGTTATAGTGATGAGATGTTATATTAGTTATAGTGATGAGATGTTATATTAGTTATAGTGATGAGATGTTATATTAGTTATAGTGATGATGAGATGTTATATTAGTTATAGTGATGAGATGTTATATTAGTTATAGTGATGAGATGTTATATTAGTTATAGTGATGATGAGATGTTATATTAGTTATAGTGATGAGATGTTATATTAGTTATAGTGATGAGATGTTATATTAGTTATAGTGATGTGATGTTATATTAGTTATAGTGATGATGAGATGTTATATTAGTTATAGTGATGAGATGTTATATTAGTTATAGTGATGAGATGTTATATTAGTTATAGTGATGAGATGTTATATTAGTTATAGTGATGATGAGATGTTATATTAGTTATAGTGATGAGATGTTATATTAGTTATAGTGATGATGAGATGCTATATTAGTTATAGTGATGAGATGTTATATTAGTTATAGTGATGAGATGTTATATTAGTTATAGTGATGATGAGATGTTATATTAGTTATAGTGATGAGATGTTATATTAGTTATAGTGATGATGAGATGTTATATTAGTTATATTAGTTATAGTGATGAGATGTTATATTAGTTATAGTGATGAGATGTTATATTAGTTATAGTGATGAGATGTTATATTAGTTATAGTGATGAGATGTTATATTAGTTATAGTGATGAGATGTTATATTAGTTATAGTGATGAGATGTTATATTAGTTATAGTGATGAGATGTTATATTAGTTATAGTGAGTTGATGAGATGTTATATTAGTTATAGTGATGATGAGATGTTATATTAGTTATAGTGATGAGATGTTATATTAGTTATAGTGATGAGATGTTATATTAGTTATAGTGATGAGATGTTATATTAGTTATAGATGATGAGATGTTATATTAGTTATAGTAGTGATGAGATGTTATATTAGTTATAGTGATGAGATGTTATATTAGTTATAGTGATGAGATGTTATATTAGTTATAGTGATGATGAGATGTTATATTAGTTATAGTGATGAGATGTTATATTAGTTATAGTGATGAGATGTTATATTAGTTATAGATGATGAGATGTTATATTAGTTATAGTGATGAGATGTTATATTAGTTATAGTGATGAGATGTTATATTAGTTATAGTGATGAGATGTTATATTAGTTGTAGTGATGAGATGTTATATTAGTTATAGTGATGAGATGTTATATTAGTTGTAGTGATGAGATGTTATATTAGTTATAGTGATGAGATGCTATATTAGTTATAGTGATGATGAGATGTTATATTAGTTATAGTGATGAGATGTTATATTAGTTATAGTGATGATGAGATGCTATATTAGTTATAGTGATGAGATGTTATATTAGTTATAGTGATGAGATGTTATATTAGTTGTAGTGATGAGATGTTATATTAGTTATAGTGCCTTGCGAAAGTATTCGGCCCCCTTGAACTTTGCGGCCTTTTGCCACATTTCACGCTTCAAACATAAAGATATAAAACTGTATTTTTTGTGAAGAATCAACAACAAGTGGGACACAATCATGAAGTGGAACGACATTTATTGGATATTTTAAACTTTTTTAACAAATCAAAAACTGAAAAATTGAGCGTGCAAAATTATTCAGCCCCCTTAAGTTTATACTTTGTAGCGCCACCTTTTGCTGCGATTACAGCTGTAAGTCACTTGGGGTATGTCTCTATCAGTTTTGCACATCGAGAGACTGAATTTTTTTCCCATTCCTCCTTGCAAAACAGCTCGAGCTCAGTGAGGTTGGATGGAGAGCATTTGTGAACAGCAGTTTTCAGTTCTTTCCACAGATTCTCGATTGGATTCAGGTCTGGACTTTGACTTGACCATTCTAACACCTGGATATGTTTATTTTTGAACCATTCCATTGTAGATTTTGCTTTATGTTTTGGATCATTGTCTTGTTGGAAGACAAATCTCCGTCCCAGTCTCAGGTCTTTTGCAGAATCCATCAGGTTTTCTTCCAGAATGGTCCTGTATTTGGCTCCATCCATCTTCCCATCAATTTTAACCATCTTCCCTGTCCCTGCTGAAGAAAAGCAGGCCCAAACCATGATGCTGCCACCACCATGTTTGACAGTGGGGATGGTGTGTTCAGGGTGATGAGCTGTGTTGCTTTTACGCCAAACATAACATTTTGCATTGTTGCCAAAAAGTTCAATTTTGGTTTCATCTGACCAGAGCACCTTCTTCCACATGTTTGGTGTGTCTCCCAGGTGGCTTGTGGCAAACTTTAAACAACACTTATTATGGATATCTTTAAGAAATGGCTTTCTTCTTGCCACTCTTCCATAAAGGCCAGATTTGTGCAATATACGACTGATTGTTGTCCTATGGACAGAGTGTCCCACCTCAGCTGTAGATCTCTGCAGTTCATCCAGAGTGATCATGGACCTCTTGGCTGCATCTCTGATCAGTCTTCTTCTTGTATGAGCTGAAAGTTTAGAGGGACGGCCAGGTCTTGGTAGATTTGCAGTGGTCTGATACTCCTTCCATTTCAATATTATCGCTTGCACAGTGCTCCTTGGGATGTTTAAAGCTTGGGAAATCTTTTTGTATCCAAATCCGGCTTTAAACTTCTTCACAACAGTATCTCGGACCTGCCTGGTGTGTTCCTTGCTCTTCATGATGCTCTCTGCGCTTTTAACGGACCTCTGAGACTATCACAGTGCAGGTGCATTTATACGGAGACTTGATTACACAGGTGGATTGTATTTATCATCATTAGTCATTTAGGTCAACATTGGATCATTCAGAGATCCTCACTGAACTTCTGGAGAGAGTTTGCTGCACTGAAAGTAAAGGGACTGAATAATTTTGCACGCCCAATTTTTCAGTTTTTGATTTGTTAAAAAAGTTTGAAATATCCAATAAATGTCGTTCCACTTCATGATTGTGTCCCACTTGTTGTTGATTCTTCACAAAAAAATACAATTTTATATCTTTATGTTTGAAGCCTGAAATGTGGCAAAAGGCCGCAAAGTTCAAGGGGGCCGAATACTTTCGCAAGGCACTGTATGGTGATGATGAGATGTTATATTAGTTATAGTGATGTTACAGCCTGGGACAGGTGTTCAACACTAGTGTTTCCTTCTCTACCTAAGTGGCCTGCCTCATCCTGCAGAGGACAAACATAATGGTGGTTACTTCTACAGCCTGAGACAGGTGACATTTTTTGCATGTCCTCATTTTTACTGAGTAATGATCAAACTGGTTTCCACTTACCAACTGCCCACTCTCCTCCTCTCTCCTCCTCTCCTCCTCTCTCCTCCTCTCCTCCTCTCTCCTCTCCTCTCCTCCTCTCTCCTCTCCTCTCCTCTCTCTCTCCTCTCCTCTCTCCTCTCCTCTCCTCTCCTCTCTCCTCTCTCCTCCTCTCTCCTCCTCCTCCTCTCCTCTCCTCTCCTCTCCTCTCTCCTCTCCTCTCTCTCTCCTCCTCTCCTCTCATCTCCTCTCTCCTCTCCTCCTCTCTCTCTCCTCCTCTCCTCGTCTCTCCTCCTCTCCTCTCTCCTCTCCTCCTCTCCTCTCTCTCCTCCTCTCCTCTCCTCTCCTCTCTCCTCCTCCTCTCCTCTCCTCTCCTCTCCTCTCCTCTCCTCTCCTCTCTCCTCCTCTCCTCTCATCTCCTCCCTCTCCTCTCCTTTCCTCTCTCCTCCTCTCCTCTCCTCTCCTCTCCTCTCTCCTCCTCTCCTCCTCTCCTCTCTCTCTCTCTCCTCCCCTCTCCTCTCCTTTCTATCTCTCTCCTCTCTCCTCCTCTCCTCTCCTCTCCTCTCTCCTCCTCTCCTCTCCTCTCCTCCTCTCCTCCTCTCCTCCTCTCCTCTCCTCCTCTCCTCCTCTCCTCTCCTCTCCTCTCTCCTCCTCTCCTCTCATCTCCTCTCTCCTCCCCTCTCCTCTCCTTCCTCTCTCCTCCTCCTCTCCTCTCCTCTCCTCCTCTCCTCCTCTCCTCCTCTCCTCTCCTCCTCTCTCCTCTCCTCTCCTCCTCCTCTCATTTCCTCTCTCCTCCCCTCTCCTCCTCTCCTCTCCTCTCCTCTCTCCTCCTCCTCTCCTCTCTCCTCCTCTCCTCTCTCCTCCTCTCCTCTCCTCCTCTCATCTCATCTCCTCTCCTCTCCTCTCATCTCCTCTCCTCGCTCCATTGTCAAAATGTGTGTTTCCATTCCGTGTGGCATCCAGCCCATTCATGAGGTTTCAGTTTGTGAGTTAAACGGTTTATTTTATATTTTCTTGGATTAGTTCACTTCAATTACTCATTTGTTCCCTGTCAGAAGTGTCTTAGATGCACAGATCCTTTTGTCTCATGGACAGATGTGCCCTAAAGACATCATCCGTAAGAGTCCACAGAACAATACAACACGCTGCAGTCTCTGTGTAACAGTCTCTGTGTAAGCTGCAGTCTCTGTGTAACAGTCTCTGTGTTAGCTGCAGTCTCTGTGTAACAGTCTCTGTGTAAGCTACAGTCTCTGTGTAACAGTCTCTGTGTTAGCTGCAGTCTCTGTGTAACAGTCTCTGTTAGCTGCAGTCTCTGTGCAACAGTCTCTGTGTAACAGTCTCTCTGTTCGCTGCAGTCTCTGTGTAATAGTCTCTGTGTAACAGTCTCTGTGTTAGCTGCAGTCTCTTGTGCAACAGTCGCTGTGTAACAGTCTCTGTGTAAGCTGCTGTCTCTGTGTAACAGTCTCTGTGTAACAGTCTCTGTGTTAGCTGCAGTCTCTGTGTAATAGTCTCTGTGTAACAGTCTCTGTGTTAGCTGCAGTCTCTGTGTAAGAGTCTCTGTGTAAGCTGCAGTCTCTGTGTTAGCTGCAGTCTCTGTGTATCAGTCTCTGTGTAAGCTGCTGTCTCTGTAACAGTCTCTGTGTAACAGTCTCTGTGTAAGCTGCAGTCTCTGTGTAACAGTCTCTGTGTAACAGTCTCTGTGTTAGCTGCAGTCTCTGTGTAACAGTCTCTGTGTTAGCTGAAGTCTCTGTGTAACAGTCTCTGTGTAGCAGTCTCTGTGTTAGCTGAAGTCTCTGTGTAACAGTCTCTCTGTTAGCTGCAGTCTCTGTGTAACAGTCTCTGTGTTAGCTGCAGTCTCTGTGTAACACTCTCTGTGTAACAGTCTCTGTGTAAGAGTATCTGTGTTAGCTGCAGTCTCTGTGTTAGCTACAGTCTCTGTGTAACAGTCTCTGTGTAACAGTCTCTGTGTAAGCTGCATCCTCTGTGTAACAGTCTCTGTGTAAGGGTCTCTGTGTAAGCTGCAGTCTCTGTGTAACAGTCTCTTTGTAACAGTCTCTGTGTAAGCTGCAGTCTCTGTGTAACAGTCTCTGTGTAACCTGCAGTCTCTGTGTAAGCTGCAGTCTCTGTGTAACAGTCTCTGTGTTAGCTGCAGTCTCTGTGTAACAGTCTCTTTGGAACAGTCTCTCTGTTCGCTGCGGTCTCTGTGTAACAGTCTCTGTGTAACAGTCTCTGTGTTAGCTGCATCCTCTGTGTAACAGTCTCTGTGTAACAGTCTCTGTGTAAGCTGCATCCTCTGTGTAACAGTCTCTGTGTAACAGTCTCTGTGTAAGAGTCTCTGTGTAAGCTGCAGTCTCTGTGTAACAGTCTCTGTGTAAACTGCAGTAGCAGTATGTTGGAGGGAGGTGCCCTACCGTGAAATCCCCAGCCTGTTGCACCATCTGTTATGGGGTATGTCTAGGTTCATGTGAATGTTTTTAACATTTGTTAAAACCACAAATTTCACATGAAACTGCAATTCACATATGTGGTGAAACACTCCACCTAACCCAGTCTACCTGTACCACACCTAGCTGCCCCTCTACCTGTACCACACCTGTGTACCCCTCTACCTCTCCACACCCACCTACCCCTCTGTAACCCAGTCTCTACCTGTACCACACCCACCTCCCCTCTACCTGTACCACACCTACCTACCCCTCTACCTGTAAACCACACCCCACCTACCCTCTCTGTACCAACCCAGTACCCCTCTACCTGTACACCCACCTACCCCTCTACCTCTACCACACCCACCTACCCCTCTACCTGTACCACACCCACCTACCCCTCTACCTCTACCACACCCACCTGCCCTCTACCTGTACCACACCCACCTGCCCCTCTGTACCACACCCACCTACCCCTCTGTCTACCACACCCACCTACCCCTCTGTGTACCACACCCACCTACCCCTCTGTGTACCACATGCATCCTCTACCTCTACCACACCCAGTCTCTGTGTACCACACCCACCTGCCCCTCTGTGTAACCCACCTCTCTGTGTAACACCCACCTGTCTACCTCTACCACACCCACCTACCCCTCTACCTCTACCACACCTACCTACCCCTCTGTGTACCACAGTCTCTGTCTAACCTCTACCACCCACCTATGTCTGCCTCTACCACACTACCTACCCCACCGACCCCTCTACCTGTACCACACCTACCTACCCCACCCCCTCTACCTCTACCTACCCCACCATCTACCTGTTACCCCACCGACCCCTCTACCTCTACCAATCCCCAGCCCCTCTGTTACCACACCATCTGACCCCTCTGCCTCTACCACACACATGTGAATGTCTACCTGTACCAACCACCTACCCCTCTACCTCTACCACAAACCCATCTTTACCACACCTATGAACCCCTCTGCCTCTACCACATACCTGCCCCTCTACCTCTAACACCCACCGACCCCTCTACTTCTACCACACCCTCCTACCCCTCTACCTGTACCACACCCACCTACCCCTCTACCTGTACCACACCCTCCTACCCCTCTACCTGTACCACACCCACCTACCCCTCTACCTGTACCACACCCACCTACCCCTCTACCTGTACCACACCCACCTACCCATCTACCTGTACCACACCCACCTACCCCTCTACCTGTACCACACCCACCTACCCCTCTACCTGTACCACACCCACCTACCCCTCTACCTGTACCACACCCACCTACCCCTCTACCTGTACCACACCCACCTACCCCTCTACCTGTACCCACCCACCTACCCTCTACCTGTACCACACCCACCTACCCTCTACCTGTACCACACCCACCTACCCCTCTACCTCTACCACACCCCCACCTCTACCACACCCACCCCCTCTACCTCTACCACACCCACCTACCCCTCTACCTGTACCACACCCACCTACCCCTCTACCTCTACCCTACCCCCTACCCCAACCTACCTCTACCACACCCACCTACCCCTCTACCTGTACCACACCCACCTACCCCTCTACCTGTACCACACCCACCTACCCCCTCTACCTCTACCACACCCACCTACCCCCACCGACCCCTCTACCTCTACCACACCTACCTACCCCTCTACCTCTACCACACCCACCTACCCTCTACCTGTACCACACCCACCTACCCCTCTACCTCTACCACACCCACCTACCCCTCTACCTGTACCACACCCACCTACCCCTCTACCTCTACCACACCCACACCCACCTACCCCCCACCTGTACCACACCCACCTACCCCTCTACCTGTACACACCCACCACCCACACCCACCTACCCTCTACCTACCACACCTACCTACCACCCTACTACCTGTACCACACCCACCTACCCCACTAGGCCCCTCTACCACCCACCCCACCTACCCCCTCTACCCCCCGACCCTCTACCACCACCCACCCCACCCCCTCTACCTCTACCACACCCCACCACCCCTCTACCTCTACCACACCCACCTACCCCTCTACCTCTACCACACCCACCTACCCATCTACCTCTACCACACCTACCCATCTACCCTACCCCTCTACCTCTACCACACCCACCTACCCCTCTACCTCTACCACACCCACCTCCCTCTACCTCTACCACCCACCTACCCCTCTACCTCTACCACACCCACCTACCCCTCTACCTGTACCACACCCACCTACCCCTCTACCTGTACCACACCTACCTACCCCTCTACCTCTACCACACCTACCTACCCATCTACCTCTACCACACCCACCTACCCCTCTACCTCTACCACACCCACCTACCCCTCTACCTGTACCACACCTACCTACCCCTCTACCTCTACCACACCCACCTACCCCTCTACCTCTACCACACCCACCTACCCCTCTACCTGTACCACACCCACCTACCCCTCTACCTGTACCACACCCACCTACCCCTCTACCTGTACCACACCCACCTACCCCTCTACCTGTACCACACCCACCTACCCCTCTACCTCTACCACACCCACCTACCCCTCTACCTGTACCACACCCACCTACCCCCTACCCTACCACACCCACCTACCCCCTCTACCTCTACCACACCACCTACCCCTCTACCTGTACCACACCCACCTACCCCTCTACCTGTACCACACCCACCTACCCCTCTACCTCTACCACACCCACCTACCCCTCTACCTCTACCACACCCACCTACCCCTCTACCTCTACCACACCCACCTACCCCTCTACCTCTACCACACCCACCTACCCCTCTACCTCTACCACACCCACCTACCCCTCTACCTCTACCACACCCACCTACCCCTCTACCTCTACCACACCCACCTACCCCTCTACCTCTACCACACCCACCTACCCCTCTACCTCTACCACACCTACCTACCCCTCTACCTCTACCACACCCACCTACCCCTCTACCTCTACCACACCCACCTACCCCCTACCTACCCCTCTACTCACCACCACCTACCCCCTACCTCTACCACACCTACCTACCCATCTACCTCTACCACACCCACCTACCCCCTACCTCCCACACCCACCTACCCCTCTACCTGTACCACACCTACCTACCCCACCGACCCCTCTACCTCTACCACACCTACCTACCCACACCCACCTACCCCTCTACCTCTACCACACCCACCTACCCCTACCTGTACCCACCTACCTACCCCTCTACCTCTACCTACCCACCTACCCCTCTACCTCTACCACACCTACCTGTACCACCCCACCGACCCCTACCTGTACCACACCCACCTACCCCTCTACCTACCACACCCACCTACCCCCTACCGACCCCTCTACCTCTACCCACACCTACCTACCACACCCACCGACCCCTCTACCTCTACCACCCACCTACTCCCTCTACCTCTACCACACCCACCGACCCCTCTACCTGTACCACACCCACCGACCCCTCTACCTACCACACCCACCGACCCCCTCTACCTCTACCACACCTACCTCTACCACACCCACCATCTACCTCTACCACACCTACCTACCCCACCGACCCCTCTACCTCTACCACACCTACCTACCCCACCGACCCCTCTACCTCTACCACACCTACCTACCCCCCCTCTACCTCTACCACACCTACCTACCCCACCGACCCCTCTACCTCTACCACACCTACCTACCCCCTCTACCTGTACCACACCTACCTACCCCTCTACCTCTACCACACCTACCTACCCATCTACCTCTACCACACCCACCTACCCCTCTACCTCTACCACACCACCTACCCCTCTACCTCTACCACACCTACCTACCCCTCTACCTCTACCACACCCACCTACCCCTCTACCTCTACCACACCCACCTACCCCTCTACCTGTACCACACCCACCTACCCCTCTACCTGTACCACACCCACCTACCCCTCTACCTCTACCACACCCACCTACCCCTCTACCTGTACCACACCCACCTACCCCTCTACCTCTACCACACCCACCTACCCCTCTACCTGTACCACACCCACCTACCCCTCTACCTCTACCACACCCACCTACCCCTCTACCTCTACCACACCCACCGACCCCTCTACCTGTACCACACCCACCTACCCCTCTACCTGTACCACACCCACCGACCCCTCTACCTCTACCACACCCACTACCTCTACCCACCACACCCACCTACCCCTCTACCTCTACCACACCCACCGACCCCCTCTACCTCTACCACACCCACCCCTCTACCTCTACCACACCTACCTACCCCACCGACTCTACCTCTACCACACCACCTACCCCTCGACCCTCTACCTCTACCACACCCACCTACCCCTCCTACCCCTCTACCTGTACCACACCCACCTACCCCACCTGTACCACACCTACCTACCCCTCTACCATATGTGGTGAAAACACCCACCGACCCCCTACCTACCACCCCCCTACCTACCTACCACACCTACCCCCTCTACCTACCCTCCTACCCCTCTACCCCACCCACCTACCCCTCTACCTGTACCACACCCACCTACCCCTCACCTGTACCACACCCACCTGACCCTCTACCTGTACCACACCCTACCTACCCCTCTACCTCTACCACACCCTCCTACCCATCCTGTACCACACCCTCCTACCCTCTACCTGTACCCACCACCTACCCCCTACCTCTACCACCCACACACCTACCTACCCCTCTACCTCTACCACACCTACCTACCTGCCCCTCTACCTCTACCACACCCACCTACCCCTCTACCTGTACCACACCCACCTACCCCCTCTACCTGTACCACACCCACCTACCCCTCTACCTGTACCACACTACCTACCCCTCTACCTGTACCACACCCACCTACCCCTCTACCTGTACCACACCCACCTACCCCTCTACCTGTACCACACCCACCTACCCCTCTACCTGTACCACACCCACCTACCCCTCTACCTGTACCACACCCACCTACCCCTCTACCTGTACCACACCCACCTACCCCTCTACCTCTACCACACCCACCTACCCCTCTACCTGTACCACACCCACCTACCCCTCTACCTGTACCACACCCACCTACCCCTCTACCTGTACCACACCCACCTACCCATCTACCTCTACCACACCCACCGACCCCTCTACCTCTACCACACCCACCGACCCCTCTACCTCTACCACACCCACCGACCCCTCTACCTCTACCACACCCACCGACCCCTCTACCTCTACCACACCCACCGACCCCTCTACCTCTACCACACCCACCTACCCCTCTACCTGGTAAAACACCCACCTAACCCTCTACCTGTACCACACCCACCTACCCCTCTACCTCTACCACACCTACCTACCCTCTACCTGTACCACACCTACCTACCCTCTACCTGTACCACACCCACCTACCCCCACCTGAAAACACCCACCCCCTCTACCTGTACCACACCCACCTACCCTCCCCATGTGGTGAAAACACCCACCTAACCCTCTACCTGTACCACACCCACCTACCCTCTACCTCTACCACACCTACCTACCCCTCTACCTGTACCACACCCACCTACCCCTCTACCTGTACCACACCCACCTACCCCTCTACTTCATATGTGGTGAAAACACCCACCGACCCCTCTACCTGTACCACACCTACCTACCCCTCTACTTCATATGTGGTGAAAACACCCACCTAACCCTCTACCTCTACCACACCCACCTAACCCTCTACCTGTACCACACCCACCTACCCCTCTACCTGTACCACACCCACCTACCCTCTACTTCATATGTGGTGAAAACACCCACCTACCCATCTACCTGTACCACACCCACCTACCCCTCTACTTCATATGTGGTGAAAACACCCACCTACCCCTCTACCTGTACCACACCCACCTACCCATCTACCTGTACCACACCCACCTGCCCCTCTACCTGTACCACACCCACCGACCCCTCTACTTCATATGTCTGAAAACACCCACCACCCCTCACCTCTACCACACCTACCTACCCATCTACCTCTACCACACCTACCTACCCCTCTACCTCTACCACACCCACCTACCCATCTACCTCTACCACACCTACCTACCCCTCTACCTCTACCACACCCACCTACCCATCTACCTCTACCACACCCACCTACCCATCTACCTCTACCACACCTACCTACCCCTCTACCTCTACCACACCCACCTACCCCTCTACTTCATATGTGGTGAAACACCCACCTACCCCACTACTTCATATGTGGTGAAAACACCCACCTAACCCTCTACCTCTACCACACCCTCCTACCCCTCCTTCCCCTCTACCTCTACCACACCCTCCTACCCCTCTACCTCTACCACACCCACCTAACCCTCTACCTCTACCACACCCTCCTACCCCTCCTTCCCCTCTACCTCTACCACACCCACCTACCCCTCCTTCCCCTCTACCTCTACCACACCTACCTACCCCTCTACCTCTACCACACCTACCTACCCCTCTACCCTACCACACCTACCTACCCCTCCTACCCATCTACCTCCACCACACCTACCTACCCCTCTACCTCTACCACACCTACCTACCCCTCTACCTCTACCACACCTACCCCTCCTACCCCTCTACCTTTACCACACCCACCTATCCCTCCTACCCCAACCACACCTACCTACCCCTCCTACCCCTCTACCTCTACCACACCTACCTACCCCTCTACCTCTACCACACCCTCCTACCCCTCCTACCTCTACCACACCTACCTACCCCTCTACCTTTACCACACCCTCCTACCCCTCCTACCTCTACCACACCTACCTACCCCTCTACCTTTACCACACCCTCCTACCCCATCTACCTCTACCACACCTACCTACCCCTCTACCTTTACCACACCTACCTACCCCTCCTACCCCTCTACCACACCTACCTACCCCTCCTACCCATCTACCTCTACCACACCTACCTACCCCTCTACCTCTACCACACCTACCTACCCCTCTACCTCTACCACACCTACCTACCCCTCCTACCCATCTACCTCTACCACACCCTCCTACCCCTCTACCTCTACCACACCTACCTACCCCTCTACCTCTACCACACCTACCTACCCCTCTACCTCTACCACACCTACCTACCCTACCTCTACCACACCTACCTACCCCTACCCTAGCAAGCGCTAGCACCACACAGATTAGCATCACTGTAGTGCTATTCACTCAACTGTACGACTTGATTAGTCTAGTGTTAGCTAGCTACATAGCTGTCCTTTCCAAGATAATTGTGTAGTTTTGTGTGTGTAGCCTTGGAGTGATTATCTTAATTCACTGAGGTTCGCTAGCCAGCTATTTGTCGTCCTAACGTAGGAGACTCTGCTAGCTAGCCAACAGCTAACAGCTAGCCAACAACAACCCGGTATTCCGCTCGCTCCACAGTTAGTATCACATTTTCATTTCATTTCATTACAGTACAACCGTAGCTAGCTACATAGCTTCTTTTGTTTCAAAGATAATGTGTAGTGAGAGCGATTTCTAGGTTAGCACCCATTGTCCTTTAACCCTCTAGACAACACTGCTAGCTAGCCAGCACCCCGATTAGCAGCACTGTAGAAACTATTACACTCAACGGAACGACTTGATTAGTGTAGTGTCAACAACGCAGCCACTGCCAGCTAGCCTACTTTAGCAGTACTGTATCATTTTAATCATTTTAGTCAATAAGACTCTTGCTACCTCTAACTTTCTGAACCGTGTAGTCCACTTGTCATTCCAATCTCCTTGCATTAGCGTAGCCTTTCTGTAGCCTGTCAACTATGTGTCCTATCCCTGTTCTCTCCCTCTGCACAGACCACAAACGCTCCCACCCGTGGCCGCTACCACCTATCTGGTGGTCCCACCTACGACCCACTGGAGTTCCAGGTCCCCGGTAGCCTCTGGAACACCGATCTGCGGCCAACAAGGCAGAGTTCATCTCAGCCTATGCCTCCCCAGTCCCTGACTTCTGGCACTGACGGAAACATGGATCACCACAGATAACACTGCTACTCCTACTGCTCTACCTCGTACGCACACCTACCTCAGCGGGGTGGTGGCCCGGGATCCTCATCTCTCCCAAGTGGTCTACTCTTTCACCTTACCCATCTGTCTATCCCTCCTTTGAATTCCATGCTGTCACAGTTACCAGCCCTTTCAAGCTTAACATCCTTATCATTTATCGCCCTCCAGGTTCCTCGGAGAGTTCATCTGAGCTTGATGCCACTTTCCTGAGGACGGCTACCCTCACAGTTCTGGGCAACTTTAACCTCCCCACTACCTTTGACTCATTCCCTCTGCCTCCTTCTTTCCACTCCCTCCACCTTTTGACCTCACCCCTCTCACCTCCCCTACTCACAAGGCCAATACCTGACCTCATCTTTACTAGATGCTGTTCTTCCACTAACCCATTGCCTACCCCTCCAACCTCTACCACTACCTTGTATCCTTTTCCCCGCTCTCATCCAACACTTCCCACACTGCCCCTACCGGATGGTACCCCGTCCCAACCTTCCTCTCACCCCCCTACCCTCTCCTCTTCCATCCTATCATCTCTTCCCTCCTCAAACCTCCAACCTATCTCCTGATTCTGCCTCCTCAACCTCCTCTCCTCCCTTACTGCATCCTTTGACCTGTCCCCTATCCTCCAGGCCGGCTCGGTCCTCCCCCTCCCGCTCCTGGCTCGACGACTCTGCGAGCTCACCCTCCAGGCAGCCGAGCGGAAATGGAGGAAAACTCGCCTCCCTGCGGACCTGGCATCCTTTCACTCCCTCCTCTCTACATTTTCCTCCTCTGTCTCTGCTGCTAAAGCCACTTTCTACCATTCTAAATTCCAAGCATCTGCCTCTAACCCTAGGAAGCTCTTTGCCACCCACCTACCTCCTGAATCCTCCCCCCCCTCCTCCCTCTCTGCAGATGACCAACCATTTTGAAAAGAAGGTCGATATCCGACCCCTCGTTTGCTAGTCAAACCACCGCTGGTTCTGCTACCTGCCCTACCCTATGCTCTGACCCTTTACCCCCCTCTCCAGATGAAATCTACCTCTGACGGCCGGCCGCCCAACAACCTGCCCGCTTGACCCTATCCCCACCTCCAGACCTCCGGAGACCCCTCTACCTCGCTCATCAACCATCCCACCGCTGGCTACGCCCTCCCTCTTCAAGAGAGCGAGAGTTGCACCCTTCTGAAAAAACCACACCGATCCCTCCGATGTCAACAACTACAGACCAGTATCCCTTCTCTCTTTTCTCTCCAAAACTCAGCGTGCCGTCCTTGGCCACCTACCCCTCTCAGAATGACCTTCTGATCCAAACAGTCAGGTTTCAAGACTAGTCATTCAACTGAGACTGCTCTTCTCTGTATCACGGACCTCCGCACTGCTAAAGCTAACCTCTCTCCTCTACTCTCATCCCTAGACCTATCGGCCCTCTACTGTGAACCATCAGATCCTCCTCTCCACCCTCTCCGAGTTGGGCATCTACCACGCTGATTGCGTCCTACCTGACAGGTTGCTCCTACCAGGTGGCGTGGCGAGAATCTGTCTCCTCACCACGCGCTCTCACCACTGGTGTCCCCAGGGCCTGTTCTAGGCCCCTCTTATTCTCGCTACACCAGTCACTTGGCTCCTAACCCATGGTCTCTCCTATCATTGCTATGCAGACGACACACAATTAATCCACCCCTACCTGATACCCATCTCTGCATGTCTGGCAGACATATCAGTGTGGATGACGGATCACCACCTCAAGCTGAACCTCAGCAAGACCTCCTCTTCCTCCCGGGAAGGACTGCCTCTACCATCTCGCCATCACGGTTGACAACCCATTGTGTCCTCCTCCCAGAGCGCTAAGAACCTTGGCGTGATCCTGGACACCACACGTTCTCAACTAACTCACCCCTCTCCTGTACCATGCTCTACAACATCCGCAGATACGACCTGCCTCACACCGGCGCAGGTCCTAATCCAGGCACTTGTCTCCCCTCTTGATTACTGCAACTGTTGGCTGGGCTCCCTGCCTGTGCCATTAAACCCCTACAACTCATCCAGAACGCCGCAGCCCGTCTGGTGTTCAACCTTCCACCTCTACCTCACCCCGCTCCTCCCCTCTCCACTGGCTCTCCACCACATCCCTACAAGACCATGGTGCCCCTACGGACCTGTGAGGGGAACCACCTCAGTACCTCCAGGCCTGATCAGGCCCTACACCCAAACAAGGGCACTGCGTTCATCCACCCTGGCCTGCCCTCCCTACCACTGAGGAAGTACCACACCCACCAGTCAAAACCCTCTGCTCTGGCCCCCAATGGTGGAACAAACTCCCTCACGACGCCAGGACCGGAGTCAATCACCACCTTCCGGAGACACCTGAAACCCCACCTCTTCAAGGAATACCTAGGATAGGGTGGTAAGTAAGGGTAAGTAATCCTTCTCCCCCACAAAAAAAAAAGATTTACAAGTGGCTACCCCGCTCTGGATAAGAGCCCCTAAATGACTAAACCTGTACCTCTACCACACCTACCTACCTCTACCTCTACCAGACCTACCTACCCTCCTACCCCTACCACACCTACCTGCCCCTCTACCTCTACCACACCTACCTACCCCTCTACTTCTACCACACCCACCTACCCCTCCTACCTCTACCACACCTACCTACCCCTCCTACCCCAACCACACCTACCTACCCATCTACCTCTACCACACCCTCCTACCCCTCCTACCTCTACCACACCTACCTACCCCTCCTACCTCTACCACACCTACCTACCCCCCCTACCTCTACCACACCTACCTACCCCTCTACCTCTACCACACCTACCTACCCCTCCCCCTCTACCCACCACCTACCCTCCTACCCTCTACCTCTACCACACCTACCTACCCTCCTACCCTATACCACACCTACCCCTACCCCCTCTACCACACCTACCACCCCTCTACCTCTACCACACCTACCTACCCCTCCTACCTCTACCACACCTACCTACCCCTCCTACCTCTACCACACCTACCTACCCCTCTACCTCTACCACACCTACCTACCCATCTACCTCTACCACACCTACCTACCCCTCTACCTCTACCACACCTACCTACCCCTCCTACCTCTACCACACCTACCTCCCCCTCCTACCTCTACCACACCTACCTACCCCTCTACCTCTACCACACCTACCTACCCCTCTACCTCTACCACACCTACCTACCCTCCTACCTCTACCACACCTACCTACCCATCTACCTCTACCACACCTACCTACCCCTCCTACCCATCTACCTCTACCACACCCTCCTACCCCTCCTACCTCTACCACACCTACCTACCCCTCTACCTCTACCAGACCTACCTACCCCTCCTACCCCTACCACACCTACCTACCCCTCTACCTCTACCACACCTACCTACCCCTCTACTTCTACCACACCCACCTACCCCTCCTACCTCTACCACACCTACCTACCCCTCCTACCCCAACCACACCTACCTACCCATCTACCTCTACCACACCCTCCTACCCATCCTACCTCTACCACACCTACCTACCCCTCCTACCTCTACCACACCTACCTACCCCTCCTACCCATCTACCTCTACCAAACCCTCCTACCCTCTACCTCTACCACACCCACCTACCCCTCCTACCCCTCCTACCCCTCCTACTCTACCACACCTACCTACCCCTCTACCCTCTACCCCAACCACACCTACCTACCCATCTACCTCTACCACACCCACCTACCCCTCCTACCCCTCTACCTCTACCACACCCACCTACCCTCCTACCTCTACCTCTACCACACCTACCTACCCCCCACCTACCCCTCTACCTCTACCACACCCTACCTACCCCTCTACCTCTACCACACCTACCTACCCCTCCTACCTCTACCACCCCACCTACCCCTCCTGCCTCTACTACACCTACCTGCCCCTCTACCTCTACCACACCTACCTACCCCCTCTACCTCTACCACACCTACCTACCCCTCTACCTCTACCACACCTAGAGACTCCTCTACCTCTACCACACCCACCTACCCTCTACCCCACCACAGAGACCCCTCCTCCCCTCTACCACACCTACCTAGAGATCTACCTCTACCACAGACCCCTCCTACCCCTCTACCTCTACCACACCTAGAGACCCCTCTGCCTCTACCACAGCTACCTGAACCCCTGCCTCTACCACACCTACCTACCCCCTACCTCTACCACAGGACCCATCCTGCAGATCCCACACCTGGTGAGTCTTGGGAACCCTCCTGCCCTCTACCTCTACCACATTTTATGACCACAACCTGACCCATCTACCTCACCCACCTGCCTACCCCTCCTACCCTCTACCTCTACCACAGACCTACCCCTCCTACCCCTCTACCACACCTACCTACCCCTCCAACCCCTCTACCACACCTCCTACCCCTCTACCTTTACCATTACCCAGCTTTCCGGTTCCTACCTGACCTCACCTACCTACCCCTCTACCTCTACCACACCAGACCTACCCTCTGGTGGCAGATTGCCTGCCCCTCTAAAGGAACCTCTACCACACCTATGCCCCTTATCTACCACACCTACCTACCCCTCCTCCTCTAAACCTACCTACCCCTCCACCTCTACCACATTACCTACCCTCATTCTACCACACCCACCTACCCCTCCTACCTCTACCACACCTACCTACCCCTCCTACCCCTCTGCCCCACCACACCTCCTACCCATCTACCTTCCACCTAACCCCTCCTGCCCCTCTGCAGTTCACCACACCCACCTACCCTCCTACCTCTAACCACCACCCACCTGCCCCTACCACACCCACCTACCCCTCTTACCACACCTACCTGCCCCTCTACCTCTACCACACCTACCTGAATGCCACACATCCATACCCCTCTCGAGGATTAAAACCTGTCTCCCTCATCTACCACACCTACTCTCCCATCTACCTCTACCACACCCACCTACCCCTCCTACCTCTCACCTACCTACCCCTCTACCTCTACCACACCTTACCTATCTACATGTCTACCCTACCTACCCCTTCATCTACACCCCCACCTGAAGTGGATCTACCACACCCACCTACGGCCCTCCTGCCCATCTACCTCTACCACAACCCTCTGGTCTTGCACCTGGGCCCCTCCTGCCCTCTACCACACCTAACCCATCCCCTCCATCCCCCTCCTCCACCACATTGACCTGCCTCTACCAACCCACCTGAACCTCTATTTACCACCCCTCCCACCCATCCTCTACCACAGAACTCACCACATAGAACCCCTCTACCTCACCAACCACCTCCCACTACCTCTACCAAACCCTCCCTGCCCCTCCCCTCTTACCACAATACATACCCCTCTACCTCTGACCACACCTACCTACCCCTCTACTCTACCAACCTGCCCCTCTACCTCTACCACACCTATTACCCCTCTACCTCACCACACCTACCTATCCTCATCTACCTCTACCAAACCCTCCTACCCCTCTACCTTTATTTCACATTACCCCTCCTACCCCTCTGCCCCTACCACACCCTCCTAACCCCTGCCTCTCACCCACCTACCCCTCTACCACACCTACATACCCCCTCTACCAGAGAGTCTCTGAATTTAGATGGAGGTGAAATGAGATGTGTCTCTTTTCTGAGAGATGATGAGATCTGTGTGAGGTGAGAGAGAGAGAGGAGAGAGAGAGAGAGAGAGAGAGAGAGAGAGAGAGAGAGAGAGAGAGAGAGAGAGAGAGAGAGAGAGAGAGAGAGAGAGAGAGAGATGAAAATTGCCATCTGGACTGTTAGAGGAAGGATCCAGAGCTTTGGTGAGTTTGGGAGTGTAGTGTTTTCATTTTATGACCAAACTGACCAGTCAGGACCTGATACAGGGGTCAGAGGTTGCGTAGCTAAGGCGTAGTTGCTATGTTATTTCTTTTCCGGTTCCTACAGGTGTGAGCTCACCTTACGTAGCTCAGGGACACAGATCGACCCATTGGTGGCAGATTCATTTTAAAGGAAGTGATTTTATCCATACTTAAACCTGTAGTCATTTATTTGCAGTTCTTGATACACTACCCCGTTGATACGCTACACCACACCCCGTTCAAAAGCACTTAAATCTATTGTCTTGCTCATTCACCCTCTGAATGACACACATCCATGTCTCGAGGATTAAAACCTGTCTCCTGCCCTTCATCTACATGTCTCCTCCCCTTCATCTACATGTCTCCTCCCCTTCATCTACATGTCTCCTCCCCTTCATCTACATGTCTCCTGCCCTTCATCTACATGTCTCCTCCCCTTCATCTACATGTCTCCTCCTTCATCTGATGTGGATTTCATCAGGTGGCATCCTCCCCTTCATCTACATGTCTCCTCCCCTTCATCTAATGTCTCCTCCCCTTCATCTACTGCCTTCATTACATGTCTCCTCCCCTTCATCAGATGAGCCCTTCATCTACATGTCTTCATCTACATGTCTCCTCCCCTTCATCTCTGCGATCTGTCTCCTCCCCTTCATCTACATGTCTCCTCCCCCATCTACATGTGACCTAATCCACATGTCATTACATGTCTCCTGCCCTTCATCACATGTCTTCCCCTTCATCTTGCTTCCTCCCCTGTCCACTACCCTCTGGGCATCTCCCATGCCCTGCCCTCCCCTTCATGACATGTCTCCTCAATATGAAAATATTTCCTCCCCTTCATCTACAGTTATTACTGGCTTGGTTTATAGTCTCAGGTGATTTCTCTTTCATTTCCAAATGATCCCCTCATCCTCTCCTCCACCACATTGACCTAATCCACTGAAATATTTACACAGATTTTGCAGAATTCATCATGGGAATGTGACTGTGTCCCTCTGGGTCTCCCTGCCCTGCCCTCCTCTTATGAAATACCTCAATATTGAAGGAAAATATTTACTTGTGAAATTGGCACTGTGTTATTACTGTGTGGGTGACATTCAGCAACCCATATTCAGGTTTATAGATCTCACATTTCTCTTTTCATTTGGGTGATGTGTCTGTGTGGGTGATCTCATCAGTGTTGTTTTGGAGTGAATTCTGTGGAGGTGATGTGTCTGTGGGGTTTGTCTGTGTGGGTGATGTGTCTGTGTGGGTGATGTGTCTGTGTGGGTGATGTGTCTGTGTGGGTGATGTGTCTGTGTGGGTGATGTGTCTGTGTGGGTGATGTGTCTGTGTGGGTGATGTGTCTGTCTGTGTGTGTCTGTGTGGGTGATGTGTCTGTGTGGGTCTGTGTGGGTGATGTGTGTGTCTGTGTGGGTGATGTGTCTGTCTGTGTGGGTGATGTGTCTGTGTGGGTGATGTGTCTGTGTGGGTGATGTGTCTGTGTGGGTGATGTGTCTGTGTGGGTGATGTGTCTGTGTGGGTCTGTGTCTGTGTGGGTGATGTCTGTGTCTGTGTGGGTGATGTGTCTGTGTCTCTGTCTGTGTGGGTGATGTGTCTGGGTGTCTGTCTGTGTGGGTGATGTGTCTGTGTGGGTGATCTGTCTGTGTGGCGTGTGTCTGTGTCTGTGTGGGTGATGTGTCTGTGTGGGTGATGTCTGTCTGTGTGGGTGATGTGTCTGTGTGGGTGATGTCTGTGTGGGTGATGTCTGTGTGTGGGTGATGTGTCTGTGTGGGTGATGTGTCTGTGTGGGTGATGTGTCTGTGTGGGTGATGTGTCTGTGTGGTGATGTGTCTGTGTGGGTGATGTGTCTGTGTGGGTGATGTGTCTGTGTGTGATGTGTCTGTGTGGGTGATGTGTCTGTGTGGGTGATGTGTGTGGGTGATGTGTCTGTGGGTGATGTGTCTGTGTGGGTGATGTGTCTGTGTGGGTGATGTGTCTGTGTGGGGTGATGTGTCTGTGTGGGTGATGTGTCTGTGTGGGTGATGTGTCTGTGTGGGTGATGTGTCTGTGTGGGTGATGTGTATGTGTGGGTGATGTGTCTGTCTGTGTGGTTGTGTCTGTCTGTCTGTGGGTGATGTGTCTGTGTCTGTCTGTGTGGGTGATGTGTCTGTGTGGGTGATGTGTCTGTGTGGGTGATGTGTCTGTGTGGGTGATGTGTCTGTCTGTGTGGGTGATGTGTCTGTGTGGGTGATGTGTGGGTGATGTGTCTGTCTGTGTGGGTGATGTGTCTGTGTGATGTGTCTGTGTGGGTGATGTCTGTCTGTGTGGTGATGTGTCTGTGTGGGTGATGTGTCTGTGTGGGTGATGTGTCTGTGTGGGTGATGTGTCTGTGTGGGTGATGTGTCTGTGTGGGTGATGTGTCTGTGTGGGTGATGTGTCTGTGTGGGTGATGTGTCTGTGTGGGTGATGTGTCTGTGTGGGTGATGTGTGGGTGATGTGTCTGTGACTGTCTGTGTGGGTGATGTGCCTGTGACGGGTCTGTGTGGGTGACTTTTCTGTGTGGGTGACGTGCCTGTGTCTTTGTCTGTGTGGGTGATGTGTCTGTGGCATGTTTGTGTGGGTGATGTGTGTGTGTGGGTGATGTGCCTGTGTGGATGACGTGTCTGTGTGGGTGATGTGTCTGTGGCGTGTGGGTGATGTGCCTGTGTTGTGTGGGTGATGTGTCTGTGTGGGTGATGTGCCTGTGACGTGTCTGTGTGGGTGATGTGTCTGTGTGGGTGATGTATCTGTGTGGGTGATGTGTCTGTGTGGGTGATGTGTATGTGTGGGTGATGTGTCTGTCTGTGTGGTTGATGTGTCTGTGTGGGTGATGTGTCTGTGTCTGTCTGTGTGGGTGATGTGTCTGTGTGGGTGATGTTTCTGTGTGGGTGATGTGTCTGTGTGGGTGATGTGTCTGTGTGTCTGTGTGGGTGATGTGTCTGTGTGGGTGATGTGTATGTGTGGGTGATGTGTCTGTCTGTGTGGTTGATGTGTCTGTGTGGGTGATGTTTCTGTGTGGGTGATGTGTCTGTGTGGGTGGTGTGTCTGTGTGGGTGATGTGTCTGTGTGGGTGATGTGTCTGTGTGGGTGATGTGCCTGTGACGTGTGGGTGACGTGTCTGTGTGGGTGATGTGTCTGTGTGGGTGATGTGTCTGTGTGGGTGATGTGCCTGTGACGTGTGGGTGACGTGTCTGTGTGGGTGACTTTTCTGTGTGGGTGACGTGTCTGTGTCTTTGTCTGTGTGGGTGATGTGTCTGTGGCATGTTTGTGTGGGTGATGTGTCTGTGTGGGTGATGTGCCTGTGACGTGTGGGTGATGTGTCTGTGTGGGTGATGTGCCTGTGACGTGTCTGTGTGGGTGACGTGTCTGTGTGGGTGATGTGTCTGTGTGGGTGATGTGTCTGTGATGGGTGATGTGTCTGTGTCTGTGTGGGTGATGTGTCTGTGTCTGTGTGGGTGATGTGTCTGTGTCTGTGTGGGCGATGTGTCTGTGTCTGTGTGGGTGATGTGTCTGTGTGGGTGATGTGGCGGTGTGTGTCTGTGTGGGTGATGTGTCTGTGTCTGTGTGGGTGATGTGTCTGTGTGGGTGATGTGTCTGTGTCTGTCTGTGTGGGTGATGTGTCTGTGTCTGTCTGTGTGGGTGATGTGTCTGTGTCTGTCTGTGTGGGTGATGTGTCTGTGTGGGTGATGTGTCTGTGTGGGTGATGTGTCTGTGTGGGTGATGTGTCTGTGTGGGTGATGTGTCTGTGACGTGTCTGTGTGGGTGATGTGTCTGTGTGGGTGATGTGTCTGTGTGGGTGATGTGTCTGTGTGGGTGATGTGTCTGTGACGTGTCTGTGTGGGTGATGTGTCTGTGTGGGTGATGTGTCTGTGTGGGTGATGTGTCTGTGTGGGTGATGTGTCTGTGTGGGTGACGTGTCTGTGTGGGTGACGTGTCTGTGTGGGTGATGTGTCTGTGTGGGTGATGTGTCTGTGTGGGTGACGTGTCTGTGTGGGTGATGTGTCTGTGTGGGTGATGTGTCTGTGTGGGTGATGTGTCTGTCTGTGTGGGTGATGTGTCTGTGTGGGTGATGTGTCTGTGTCTGTCTGTGTGGGTGATGTGTCTGTGTGGGTGATGTGTCTGTGTGGGTGATGTGTCTGTGTGGGTGATGTGTCTGTCTGTGTGGGTGATGTGTCTGTGTGGGTGATGTGTCTGTGTGGGTGATGTGTCTGTCTGTGTGGTTGATGTGTCTGTGTGGGTGATGTGTCTGTGTGGGTGATGTGTCTGTGTGGGTGATGTGTCTGTGTGGGTGATGTGTCTGTGTGGGTGATGTGTCTGTGTGGGTGATGTGTCTGTGTGGGTGATGTGTCTGTGTGGGTGATGTGTCTGTGTGGGTGATGTGTCTGTGACGTGTGGGTGATGTGCCTGTGACGTGTGGGTGACGTGTCTGTGTGGGTGACTTTTCTGTGTGGGTGACGTGTCTGTGTCTTTGTCTGTGTGGGTGATGTGTCTGTGGCATGTTTGTGTGGGTGATGTGTCTGTGTGGGTGATGTGCCTGTGACGTGTCTGTGTGGGTGATGTGTCTGTGGCATGTTTGTGTGGGTGATGTGTCTGTGTGGGTGATGTGCCTGTGACGTGGGGGGGACGTGTCTGTGTGGGTGACGTGGCTGTGTTGGTGATGTGTCTGTGTGGGTGATGTGTCTGTGATGGGTGATGTGTCTGTGTCTGTGTGGGTGATGTGTCTGTGTCTGTGTGGGCGTGTGTCTGTGTCTGTGTGGGCGATGTGTCTGTGTCTGTGTGGGTGATGTGTCTGTGTGGGTGATGTGTCTGTGTCTGTGTGGGCGATGTGTCTGTGTCTGTGTGGGTGACGTGTCTGTGTGGGTGATGTGTCTGTGTCTGTCTGTGTGGGTGATGTGGTCTGTGTGGGTGATGTGTCTGTGTCTGTCTGTGTGGGTGATGTGTCTGTGACGGGTCTGTGTGGGTGACTGTTCTGTGTGGGTGACGTGCCTGTGTCTTTGTGGGTGATGTGTCTGTGGCATGTTTGTGTGGGTGATGTGTGGGTGATGTGTCTGTGTGGGTGATGTGTCTGTGTGGGTGATGTGTTTGTGACGTGTCTGTGTGGGTGATGTGTGGGTGATGTGTCTGTGTGGGTGATGTGCCTGTGTGGGTGACGTTTCTGTGTGGGTGACGTGTCTGTGTCTTTGTCTGTGTGGGTGACGTGTCTGTGTGGGTGATGTGTCTGTGTGGGCGATGTGTCTGAGTCTGTGTGGGTGACGTGGCTGTGTTGGTGATGTGTCTGTGTCTGTCTGTGTGGGTGATGTGTCTGTGATGGGTGATGTGTCTGTGTCTATGTGGGTGATGTGTCTGTGTCTGTGTGGGCGATGTGTCTGTGTCTGTGTGGGTGACGTGGCTGTGTTGGTGATGTGTCTGTGTCTGTCTGTGTGGGTGATGTGTCCGTGATGGGTCGGTGTGGGTGACTTTTCTGTGTGGGTGACGTGTCTGTGTCTTTGTCTGTGTGGGTGATGTGTCTGTGTGGGTGATGTGTCTGTGTGGGTGATGTGTCTGTGTGTCTGTGTGGGTGATGTGGCTGTGTGGGTGATGTGTCTGTGTGGGAGATGTGTCTGTGTGGGTGATGTGTCTGTGGCGGGTCTGTGTGGGTGACTTTTCTGTGTGGGTGATGTGTCTGCGTGTCTGTGATGTGTCTGAGTGGGTGATGTGTCTGAGTGGGTGATGTTTCTGTGTGGGTGATGTTTCTGTGTGGGTGATGTGTCTGTGTGGGTGATGTGTCTGTGTGGGTGATGTGTCTGAGTGTCTGTGTGTCTGTGTGGGTGATGTGTCTGAGTGGGTGATGTTTCTGTGTGGGTGATGTTTCTGTGTGTCTGTGTGGGTGATGTGTCTGTGTGGGTGATGTGTCTGTGTGGGTGATGTGTCTGTGTGGGTGATGTGTCTGTGTGTCTGTGTGGGTGATGTGTCTGTGTGGGTGATGTGTCTGTGTGGGTGAAAGTAAGAGAGAGCCTCCATTTATAACGGAGCTCACCTGTGGTTGTTTATTCCAAATCAAATCAAAGTATTTGTCAGATGCGCAGATTACAACAGGTGTAGTAGACCCCACAGTGAAATGCTGAATACAACAGGTGTAGTAGACCTTACAGTGAAATGCTGAATACAACAGGTGTAGTAGACCTCACAGTGAAATGCTGAATACAACAGGTGTAGTAGACCTTACAGTGAAATGCTGAATACAACAGGTGTAGTAGACCTTACAGTGAAATGCTGAATACAACAGGTGTAGTAGACCTCACAGTGAAATGCTGAATACAACAGGTGTAGTAGACCTCACAGTGAAATGCTGAATACAACAGGTGTAGTAGACCTTACAGTGAAATGCTGAATACAACAGGTGTAGTAGACCTTACAGTGAAATGCTGAATACAACAGGTGTAGTAGACCTTACAGTGAAATGCTGAATACAACAGGTGTAGTAGACCTTACAGTGAAATGCTGAATACAACAGGTGTTGTAGACCTTACAGTGAAATGCTGAATACAACAGGTGTAGTAGACCTTACAGTGAAATGCTGAATACAACAGGTGTAGTAGACCTTACAGTGAAATGCTGAATACAACAGGTGTAGTAGACCTTACAGTGAAATGCTGAATACAACAGGTGTAGTAGACCTCACAGTGAAATGCTGAATACAACAGGTGTAGTAGACCTCACAGTGAAATGCTGAATACAACAGGTGTAGTAGACCTTACAGTGAAATGCTGAATACAACAGGTGTAGTAGACCTAACAGTGAAATGATGAATACAACAGGTGTAGTAGACCTTACAGTGAAATGCTGAATACAGACAGGTGTAGTAGACCTTACAGTGAAATGCTGAATACAACAGGTGTAGTAGACCTTACAGTGAAATGCTGAATACAGACCAGGTGTAGTAGACCTTACAGTGAAATGCTGAATACAACCAGGTGTAGTAGACCTTACAGTGAAATGCTGAATACAACAGGTGTAGTAGACCTTACAGTGAAATGCTGAATACAACAGGTGTAGTAGACCTCACAGTGAAATGCTGAATACAACAGGTGTAGTAGACCTTACAGTGAAATGCTGAATACAACAGGTGTAGTAGACCTCACAGTGAAATGCTGAATACAACAGGTGTAGTAGACCTTACAGTGAAATTCTGAATACAACAGGTGTAGTAGACCTTACAGTGGAATGCTGAATACAACAGGTGTCGTAGACTTTTTCTTTTTCCTCATCCATCTCAACCATACAACCAGCGTCTGGTTGCTTCTCATTACACACCACAGAACAGCAGCGTCTGTTTGCTTCTCATTACACACCACAGACCAGCAGCGTCTGTTTGCTTCTCATTACACACCACAGACCAGCAGCGTCTGGTTTGCTTCTCATAACACACCACAGACCAGCAGCGTCTGGTTGCTTCTCATTACACACCACAGACCAGCAGCGTCTGGTTGCTCATTACACACCACAGACCAGCAGCGTCTGGTTGCTCCTCATTACACACCACAGACCAGCAGCGTCTGGTTGCTCCTCATTACATACCACAGACCAGCAGCGTCTGTTTGCTCCTCATTACACACCACAGACCAGCAGCGTCTGTTTGCTTCTCATTACACACCACAGACCAACAGCGCCTGGTTGCTCCTCATTACACACCACAGACCAGCAGCGTCTGGTTGCTCCTCATTACACACCACAGACCAGCAGTGTCTGGTTGCTCCTCATTACATACCACAGACCAGCAGCGTCTGTTTGCTCCTCATTACACACCACAGACCAGCAGCGTCTGTTTGCTTCTCATTACACACCACAGACCAGCAGCGTCTGCTTGCTCCTCATTACACACCACAGACCAGCAGCGTCTGGTTGCTCCTCATTACACACCACAGACCAGCAGCGTCTGGTTGCTCCTCATTACACACCACAGACCAGCAGCGTCTGTTTGCTCCTCATTACACACCACAGACCAGCAGCGTCTGGTTGCTCATTACACACCACAGACCAACAGCGTATGGTTGCTCATTACACACCACAGACCAGCAGCGTCTGGTTGCTCATTACACACCACAGACCAACAGCGTATGGTTGCTCATTACACACCACAGACCAGCAGCGTCTGGTTGCTTCTCATTACACACCACAGACCAACAGATTTTCTTTACATCAGCCACATAGGAATCACTACAAAACCTCTTATAGACTATATTAGGCCCAGCCTTTGGAACTGTGGTTTTCCTAGATGTGGCTACTGTATTGTGATCACTACATCCGATGGATCTGGATACTGCTTTCAAGCCAATTTCTGCAGCATTAGTAAAGATGTGATCAATACATGTTGATGATTTTTTTATTCCTGTGCTGTTTGTCTCTACCCTGGTAGGTTGACTGATAACCTGAATCAGGTTGCCGACACTGGTCACAATTTTATGCTTTTTCCTGAGTGGGCAGCTTGATGAAAGCCAGTCAATATTTAAATCACCCAGAAAATATATCTCTCTGTTGATATCACATACATTATCAAGCATTTCACACATGTTATCCAGATACTGACCGTTAGCACTTGGTGATCAGAATGGGCGGGAATGTGGTTCTGAATATAAACAGCAACACCTCCACCTTTGGCATTTCTGTCTTTTCTGTAAATGTTATAACCATGTATTGCTGCCACTGTTTCATCAAAACTATTATCTAAGTGAGTTTCAGAGGTAGTCAGAATATGAACGTCATCTGTTATGAGCAAATTATTGATTTCATGAACCTTGTTTCTTAAGCTATACATGTTAATTAACGTGGGCTATTTTGAGCACTTTTCTTCCGTGATGCTTGCTTGTTTTAATTGCTTTACAAAGAAGCTTAGCAGCGGTGGATGTGCTCATGTTATTTACAGTGCCTTGTGAAAGTATTCGGCCCCCTTGAACTTTGCGACCTTTTGCCACATTTCAGGCTTCAAACATAAAGATATAAAACTGTATTTTTTGTGAAGAATCAACAACAAGTGGGACACAATCATCAAGTGGAATGACATTTATTGGATATTTTAAACTTTTTTAACTAATCAAAAACTGAAAAATTGGGCGTGCAAAATTATTCAGCCCCTTTACTTTCAGTGCAGCAAACTCTCTCCAGAAGTTCAGTGAGGATCTCTGAATGATCCAATGTTGACCTAAATGACTAATGATGATAAATACAATCCACCTGTGTGTGGGGCCGAATACTTTCGCAAGGCACTGTATGTTAGTGCAGGGTGAGCTGCTCACAGTGGACTTCTTACTAGAGCACACTGCCTCAGTGCTAACAGTATAAATCTGGTTCGTAGGCACATGATTACTGCATTACAATAGCTGTAGGATCAGCAGAGGCATTCAGAGCAGTTAGAGGGACATACAGTGGGGAGAACAAGTATTTGATACACTGCCGATTTTGCAGGTTTTCCTACTTACAAAGCATGTAGAGGTCTGTAATTTTTATCATAGGTACACTTCAACTGTGAGAGACGGAATCTAAAACAAAAATCCAGAAAATCACATTGTATGAATTTTAAGAATTAATTTGCATTTTATTGCATGACATAAGTATTCGATCACCTACCAACCAGTAAGAATTCCGCCTCTCACAGACCTGTTAGTTTTTCTTTAAGAAGAGCTCCTGTTCTCCACTCATTACCTGTATTAACTGCACCTGTTTGAACTCGTTACCTGTATAAAAGACACCTGTCCACACAATCAATCAAACAGACTCCAATCTCTCTCTGGCCAAGACCAGAGAGCTGTGTAAGGACATCAGGTTTAAGATTGTAGACCTGCACAAGGCTGGGATGGGCCACAGGACAATAGGCAAGCAGCTTGGTGAGAAGGCAACAACTGTTGGCGCAGTTATTAGAAAATGGAAGAATTTCAAGATAATGGTCAATCACCCTCGGTCTGGGGCTCCATGCAAGATCTCACCTTGTGGGGCATCTGTGATCATGAGGAAGGTGAGGGATCAGCCCAGAACTACCCGGCAGGACCTGGTCAATGACCTGAAGAGAGCTGGGACCACAGTCTCAAAGAAAACCATTCGTAACACACTACGCCGTCATGGATTAAAATCCCGCAGCACACGCAAGGTCCCCCTGCTCAAGCCAGCGCATGTCCAGGCCCGTCTGAAGTTTGCCAATGACCATCTGGATGATCCAGAGGAGCAATGGGAGAAGGTCATGTGGTCTGATGAGACGAAAATAGAGCTTTTTGGTCTAAACTCCACTCGCCGTGTTTGGAGGAAGAAGAAGGATGAGTACAACCCCAAGAACACCATCCCAACCGTGAAGCATGGAGGTGGAAACATCATTCTTTGGGGATGCTTTTCTGCAAAGGGGACAGGACGACTGCACCGTATTGAGGGGAGGATGGATGGGGCCATGTATCACGAGAACTTGGCCAACAACCTTGTTCCCTCATTAAGAGCATTGAAGATGGGTCTTGGCTGGGTCTTCCAGCATGACAATGACCCGAAACACACAGCCAGGGCAACTAAGGAGTGGCTCCGTAAGAAGCATCTCAAGGTCCTGGAGGGGCCTAGCCAGTCTGCAGACCTGAACCCAATAGAAAATCTTTGGAGGGAGCTGAAAGTTCGTATTGCCCAGCGACAGCCCTGAAACCTGAATGATCTGGACAAGGTCTATATGGAGGAGTGGGCCAAAATCCCTGCTGCAGTGTGTGCAAACCTGGTCAAGAACTACAGGAAGCGTATGATCTCTGTAATTGCAAACAAAGGTTTCTGTACTAAATATTAAGTTCTGCTTTTCTGATGTATAAAATACATTAAATACTCCTACTGACTCCTACTCTTCACCGACATGTCTATTTTCAAACTGTTATTAATAGACAATACGCGTTAAGCTTTTATTGTTACTGTGTGTTGTGTTGTTGTGTGTTGTGTGTTGTGTTGTTGTGGGTTGTGTGTTGGGTGTTGTGTTGTTGTGTGTTGTGTTGTTGTGTGTTGTGTTGTGTTGTTGTGTGTTGTGTGTTGGGTGTTGTGTTGTTGTGTGTTGTGTTGTGTTGTTGTGTGTTGTGTGTTGGGTGTTGTGTTGTTGTGTGTTGTGTGTTGGGTGTTGTGTGTTGGGTGTTGTGTGTTGTGTTGTTGTGTGTTGGGTGTTGTGTGTTGGGTGTTGTGTTGTTGTGTGTTGGGTGTTGTGTGTTGTGTTTTGTATTGTTGTGTTGTTGTGTGTTGTTGTGTGTTGTTGTGTGTTGTGTTGTTGTGTGTTGTGTTGTTGTGTGTTGTGTTGTTGTGTGTTGTATTGTTGTGTGTTGTGTGTTGTGTTGTTGTGTGTTGTTGTGTGTTGTTGTGTGTTGTGTTGTTGTGTGTTGTGTTGTTGTGTGTTGTGTTGTTGTGTGTTGTATTGTTGTGTGTTGTGTGTTGTGTTGTTGTGTGTTGTGTTGTTGTGTGTTGTGTGTTGTGTGTTGTTGTGTGTTGTGTTGTTGTGTGTTGTGTTGTTGTGTGTTGTGTGTTGTGTGTTGTGTTGTTGTGTGTTGTGTGTTTGGGTGTTGTGTGTTGTGTGTTGTGTGTTGTGTTGTTGTGTGTTGTGTTGTTGTGTGTTGTGTTGTTGTGTGTTGTATTGTTGTGTGTTGTGTGTTGTATTGTTGTGTGTTGTGTTGTTGTGTGTTGTTGTGTGTTGTGTTGTTGTGTGTTGTGTTGTTGTGTGTTGTGTTGTTGTGTGTTGTGTTGTGTGTTGTGTTTTTGGGTGTTGTGTTGTTGTGTGTTGTGTTGTTGTGTGTTGTGTTGTTGGGTGTTGTGTTGTTGTGTGTTGTGTGTTGGGTGTTGTGTTGTTGTATTGTTGTGTGTTGTGTTGTTGTGTGTTGTGTTGTTGTGTGTTGGGTGTTGTGTTGTTGTGTGTTGTGTTGTTGTGTGTTGTGTGTTGTGTTGTTGTGTGTTGTGTTGTTGGGTGTTGTGTGTTGTGTTGTTGTGTGCTGGGTGTTGTGTTGTTGTGTGTTGTGTTGTTGTGTGTTGGGTGTTGTGTTGTTGTGTGTTGTGTTGTTGTGTGTTGTGTTGTTGTGTGTTGTGTTGTTGGGTGTTGTGTTGTTGTGTGTTGTGTGTTGGGTGTTGTGTTGTTGTATTGTTGTGTGTTGTGTTGTTGTGTGTTGTGTTGTTGTGTGTTGGGTGTTGTGTTGTTGTGTGTTGTGTTGTTGTGTGTTGTGTTGTTGTGTGTTGTGTTGTTGTGTGTTGTGTTGTTGGGTGTTGTGTGTTGGGTGTTGTGTTGTTGTGTGTTGTGTTGTTGTATTGTTGTGTGTTGTGTTGTTGTGTGTTGGGTGTTGTGTTGTTGTGTGTTGTGTTGTTGTGTGTTGTGTTGTTGTGTGTTGGGTGTTGTGTTGTTGTGTGTTGTGTTGTTGTATTGTTGTGTGTTGTGTTGTTGTGTGTTGGGTGTTGTGTTGTTGTGTGTTGTGTTGTTGTGTGTTGTGTTGTTGTGTGTTGTGTTGTTGTGTGTTGGGTGTTGTGTTGTTGTGTGTTGGGTGTTGTGTTGTTGGGTGTTGTGTTGTTGTGTGTTGTGTTGTTGTGTGTTGGGTGTTGTGTTGTTGTGTGTTGTGTTGTTGTGTGTTGTGTTGTTGTGTGTTGTGTGTTGTGTGTTGTATTGTTGTGTGCTGTGTGTTGTGTTGTTGTGTGTTGTGTTGTTGGGTGTTGTGTGTTGTGTGTTGTTGTGTTGTTGTGTTGTTGGGTGTTGGGTGTTGTGTTGTTGGGTGTTGTGTTGTTGTGTGTTGTGTTGTTGTGTGTTGTGTTGTTGTGTGTTGTGTGTTGTATTGTTGTGTGTTGTGTGTTGTGTTGTTGTGTGTTGTGTGTTGTGTGTTGTGTGTTGTTGTGTGTTGTGTGTTGTGTTGTTGGTGTTGTGTTGTTGGGTGTTGTGTTGTTGTGTGTTGTGTTGTTGTGTGTTGTGTTGTTGTGTGTTGTGTTGTTGTGTTGTTGTGTGTTGTGTTGTTGTGTGTTGTGTTGTTGTGTGTTGTGTGTTGTGTTGTTGTGTTGTTGTGTGTTGTGTTGTTGTGTGTTGTGTGTTTTGTGTTTTTGGGTGTTGTTGTGTGTTGTTGTGTGTTGTTGTGTTGTTGTGTGTTGTGTGTTGTGTTGTTGTGTGTTGTGTGTTGTGTTGTTGTGTTGTTGTGTGTTGTGTTGTTGTGTTGTTGGGTGTTGTGTTGTTGTGTGTTGTGTTTTGTGTTGTTGTGTGTTGTGTTGTTGTGTGTTGTGTTGTTGTGTGTTGTGTTGTTGTGTGTGTGTGTTGTGTGTTGTGTTGTGTGTTGTGTGTTGTGTTGTTGTGTGTTGTGTTGTTGGGTGTTGTGTGTTGTGTGTTGTTGTGTTGTTGTGTTGTTGGGTGTTGTGTTGTTGTGTGTTGTGTGTTGTGTGTTGTGTTGTTGTGTGTTGTGTGTTGTGTGTTGTGTTGTTGTGTGTTGTGTTGTTGTGTGTTGTGTTGTTGTGTGTTGTTGTGTGTTGTGTTGTTGTGTTGTTGTGTGTTGTGTGTTGTGTGTTGTGTTGTTGTGTGTTGTGTTGTTGTGTGTTGTGTTGTTGTGTGTTGTGTGTGTGTGTTGTTGTGTTGTGTTGTTGTGTTGTTGTGTTGTTGTGTGTTGTGTGTTGTGTTGTTGTGTGTTGTGTTGTTGTGTGTTGTGTTGTTGTGTGTTGTTGTGTGTTGTGTTGTTGTGTTGTTGTGTGTTGTGTTGTTGTGTTGTTGTGTGTTGTGTTGTTGTGTGTTGTGTTGTTGTGTTGTTGTGTGTTGTGTTTTTGTGTTGTTGTGTGTTGTGTGTTGTGTGTTGTGTTGTTGTGTGTTGTGTTGTTGTGTGTTGTGTTGTTGTGTGTTGTGTTGTTGTGTGTTTGTGTTGTTGTGTGTTGTGTTGTTGTTGTTGTGTTGTTGTGTGTTGTGTTGTTTGTGTTGTATTGTGTGTGTTGTGTTGTGTGTGTTGTGTTGTTGTGTGTTGTGTGTTGTGTGTGTTGTGTTGTGTGTTGTGTGTTGTGTTGTGTTGTTGTGTGTTGTGTTTTGTGTGTTGTGTTGTTGTGTGTTGTGTTGTTGTGTTGTTGTGTGTTGTGTTGTTGTGTGTTGTGTGTTGTGTGTTGTGTTTTTGTGTGTTGTGTTTTTGGGTGTTGTGTTTTTGGGTGTTGTGTTTTGGGTGTTGTGTTTTTGGGTGTTGTGTGTTGTTGTTGTGTTGTTGTGTGTTTGTTGTTGTTGTTGTTGTTGTGTGTTGTGTTGTTGTGTGTTGTTGTGTGTTTGTGTTTGTGTGTTGTGTGTTGTGTGTTTGTGTGTTGTTGTTGTGTGTTGTGTGTTGTGTGTTTGTGTTGTTGTGTGTTGTGTTGTTGTGTGTTGTGTGTGTGTGTTGTGTTGTTGTGTGTTGTGTGTTGTGTTGTTGTGTGTTGTGTGTTGTTGTGTGTTGTGTGTTGTGTTGTTGTGTGTGTGTTGTTGTGTGTTGTGTGTTGTGTGTTGTTGTGTGTTGTGTTGTTGTGTGTTGTGTTGTTGTGTGTTGTATTGTTGTGTGTTGTGTTGTTGTGTGTTGTGTTGTTGTGTGTTGTGTTGTTGTGTGTTGTATTGTTGTGTGTTGTATTGTTGTGTGTTGTGTTGTTGTGTGTTGTGTTGTTGTGTGTTGTATTGTTGTGTTTTTGTGTGTTGTATTGTTGTGTGTTGTGTGTTGTGTGTTGTGTGTTGTGTTGGTGTGTGTTGTGTGTTGTGTTTTTGTGTGTTGTGTTGTTGTGTGTTGTGTTGTTGTGTTGTTGTGTGTTGTGTTGTTGTGTGTTGTGTGTTGTGTGTTGTGTTTTTGTGTGTTGTGTTTTTGGGTGTTGTGTTTTTGGGTGTTGTGTTTTTGGGTGTTGTGTTTTGGGTGTTGTGTGTTGTGTGTTGTGTGTTGTGTTGTTGTGTGTTGTGTTGTTGTGTGTTGTGTGTTGTGTGTTGTGTTGTTGTGTGTTGTGTTGTTGTGTGTTGTGTGTTGTGTGTTGTGTGTTGTGTGTTGTGTGTTGTGTTGTTGTGTGTTGTGTTGTTGTGTGTTGTGTGTTGTGTGTTGTGTTGTTGTGTGTTGTGTTGTTGTGTGTTGTGTGTTGTGTGTTGTGTTGTTGTGTGTTGTGTGTTGTGTTGTTGTGTGTTGTGTTGTTGTTGTGTGTTGTGTGTTGTGTTGTTGTGTGTTGTGTTGTGTGTGTTGTGTTGTTGTGTGTTGTTGTGTGTTGTGTTGTTGTGTGTTGTGTTGTTGTGTGTTGTATTGTTGTGTGTTGTGTTGTTGTGTGTTGTGTTGTTGTGTGTTGTGTTGTTGTGTGTTGTATTGTTGTGTGTTGTATTGTTGTGTGTTGTGTTGTTGTGTGTTGTGTTGTTGTGTGTTGTATTGTTGTGTGTTGTATTGTTGTGTGTTGTGTGTTGTGTGTTGTGTGTTGTGTGTTGTGTTGGTGTGTGTTGTGTGTTGTGTTTTTGTGTGTTGTGTTGTTGTGTGTTGTGTTGTTGTGTTGTTGTGTGTTGTGTTGTTGTGTGTTGTGTGTTGTGTTGTTGTGTGTTGTGTGTTGTGTTTTTGTGTGTTGTGTTTTTGGGTGTTGTGTTTTTGGGTGTTGTGTTTTTGGGTGTTGTGTGTTGTGTGTTGTGTGTTGTGTTGTTGTGTGTTGTGTTGTTGTGTGTTGTGTGTTGTGTGTTGTGTTGTTGTGTGTTGTGTTGTTGTGTGTTGTGTGTTGTGTGTTTGTGTGTTGTGTTGTTGTGTGTTGTGTGTTGTGTGTTGTGTGTTGTGTTGTTGTGTGTTGTGTGTTGTGTTGTTGTGTGTTGTGTTGTTGTGTGTTGTGTGTTGTGTGTTGTGTTGTTGTGTGTTGTGTTGTTGTGTGTTGTGTGTTGTGTGTTGTGTGTTGTGTGTTGTGTTGTTGTGTGTTGTGTGTTGTGTTGTTGTGTGTTGTGTGTTGTGTTGTTGTGTGTTGTGTTGTTGTGTGTTGTGTGTTGTGTTGTTGTGTGTTGTGTGTTGTGTGTTGTGTGTTGTGTTGTTGTGTGTTGTGTGTTGTGTTGTTGTGTTGTTGTATTGTTGTGTTTTTGGGTGTTGTGTTTTTGGGTGTTGTGTTTTTGGGTGTTGTGTGTTGGGTGTTGTGTTGTTGATAATTTCTTCCGTTTAACAGGATGATCACCATCAACGAGTAATGGAACATTTGATGAATTAAGATGGCGTTACGATGCGTCGTGTACACGTTGCACTGTAACAAATAGACCTTGGAAACTCTTAAAGCTTCAGACACTGCTGAGGGGCCATTCAGTATTTCACAACCATCCACAGATGGTTCCTCTGTGTGCAGATGACAAATGAGTCTCCCAAATAATCTCCCTGCATCTGGTATTTGCCAAAATATAAATGGCAACAAAAATAAATTGTCACATACACAACACATTCAGAACATATTAGGCTGTATCCTATGACGTGCAATGTTTCAAAAGGCAGCGTGTGTGTGTGTGTGTGTGTGTGTGTGTGTGTGTGTGTGTGTGTGTGTGTGTGTGTGTGTGTGTGTGTGTGTGTGTGTGTGTGTGTGTGTGTGTGTGTGTGTGTGTGTGTGTGTGTGTGTGTGTGTGTGTGTGTGTGTGTGTATATGTGTGTGTGTATGTGTGTGTGTGTGTGTGTGTGTTGTGTATGTGTGTGTATGTGTGTGTGTGTTGTGTATGTGTGTGTATGTGTATGTGTATGTGTGTGTGTATGTGTGTGTGTGTGTGTGTGTGTGTTGTGTGTATGTGTGTGTGTCGGTGTGTGTGTGTGTGTGTTGTGTATGTGTGTGTAAGTGTGTGTGTGTGTGTGTGTGTATGTGTTATGTGTGTGTGTGTGTGTGTGTGTGTATGTGTGTGTGTCGGTGTGTGTGTGTGTGTGTTGTGTATGTGTGTGTATGTGTGTGTGTACGTGTGTGTATGTGTGTGTGTATGTGTGTGTGTGTGTGTGTGTTGTGTATGTGTGTGTGTCGGTGTGTGTGTGTGTTGTGTATGTGTGTGTATGTGTGTGTGTATGTGTGTGTGTACGTGTGTGTGTGTGTGTGTATGTGTGTGTGTATGTGTGTGTGTGTGTGTGTTGTGTATGTGTGTGTGTATGTGTGTGTGTTGTGTGTGTGTGTGTTGTGTGTGTGTGTGTGTGTGTGTGTGTGTGTGTGTGTGTGTGTGTGTGTGTGTGTGTGTGTGTGTGTGTGTGTGTGTGTCGGTGTGTGTGTGTGTGTGTCGGTGTGTGTATGTGTGTGTGTGTGTGTCGGTGTGTGTGTGGTGTGTGTGGGGTGTGTGTGTTGTGTGTGTGTGTGTGTGTGTGTGTGTGTGTGTGTGTGTGTGTGTGTGTGTGTGTGTGTGTGTGTGTGTGTGTGTGTGTGTGTGTGTGTGTGTGTGTGTGTGTGTGTGTGTTTATGTGTGTGTCGGTGTGTGTGTGTTGTATGTGTGTGTGTCGGTGTGTGTCGGTGTGTGTATGTGTGTTGTGTGTGTGTCGGTGTGTGTGTGGTGTGTGTGGGGTGTGTGTGTGTGTGTGTGTGTGTGTGTGTGTGTGTGTGTGTGTGTGTGTGTGTGTGTGTGTGTGTGTGTGTGTGTGTGTGTGTGTGTGTGTGGGGGGAGGGGTGTCGGTGTGTGTGTGTGGGGGGTGTGTGGGGTGTGTGTGTGTGTGTCGGTGTGTGTGTGGGGTGTGTGTGTGTGTGGTGTGTGTGTGGGTGTGTGTGGGGGTGTCGGTGTGTGTCGGTGTGTGTGTGTGTGTGTGCGTGCGCGCGCGTGTGTGTGTGTGTAGTTGCAGAGGAACAAGAGAAACAGGTTAAAGACATGACAGGGGGTTCAGCTTTGTCTCTCAATTCAATTCAATTCAATTCAAGGGCTTTATTGGCATGGGAAACATGTGTTAACATTGCCAAAGCAAGTGAGGTAGACAACATACAACATACATCTCTCTCTGTGGACATCTCAGGGTGAAATGCTTTGAAATAACAAAGCCATCAAACAACTTGTGATGTAGTGGCGATGTAGTTTAATTGATCTTCGTTGCAGTCAAATTACCTAGCGGCCTCATTGTGGAATGTTATTCATATTTGTAATAATTGAATAATTGATTTTTCAATGTCAAACGGTTTTTATATTTCAGTCTTCCGTGAAGTATATAAAGTGTAAAATTGGGATGCTAACTCAACATGTACTACGTGTCCACTTTATATCTGACAAGTTTAGCGGTAGCTTTTTGGAGTCCTTTCTCTGCATGTTGAACGAGTGGACTGATGGCGCCAACTAAACAGACTTTTTGGGATATAGAGAAGGATTTTATCTAAGAAACAGTACAGGTGTCTTCTTTTTTTTAAGCCCATTACCATGTGTGTAAGGTGTATACTTTTGTTTCAAAGTAGATTTGTTGAAAGACTACCAAGAAGCACTGTGTGACCCTGATTGTGACCCTGTGACCCTGATTTAACCCAGGTTAATAATAACCTTTAATTAATGAATAACTTCATGACATTAATAACTTTACTGTCATCCAGAGATCAGCTTGTAAACAGTAACAAACAGTCAGTAACAAACAGTCAGTAACAAACAGTCAGTAACAAACAGTCAGTAACAAACAGTCAGTAACAAACAGTCAACAGTAACAAACAGTCAGTAACAAACAGTCAACAGTAACAAACAGTCAACAGTAACAAACAGTCAGTAACAAACAGTCAACAGTAACAAACAGTCAGTAACAAACAGTCAACAGTAACAAACAGTCAACAGTAACAAACAGTCAGTAACAAACAGTCAGTAACAAACAGTCAACAGTAACAAACAGTCAGTAACAAACAGTCAACAGTAACAAACAGTCAACAGTAACAAACAGTCAGTAACAAACAGTCAGTAACAAACAGTCAACAGTAACAAACAGTCAACCGTAACAAACAGTCAGTAACAAACAGTCAGTAACAAACAGTCAGTAACAAACAGTCAGTAACAAACAGTCAGTAACAAACAGTCAGTAACAAACAGTCAACAGTAACAAACAGTCAACAGTAACAAACTGTCAGTAACAAACAGTCAACAGTAACAAACAGTCAGTAACAAACAGTCAACAGTAACAAACAGTCAACAGTAACAAACAGTCAACAGTAACAAACAGTCAACAGTAACAAACAGTCAACAGTAACAAACAGTCAGTAACAAACAGTCAACAGTAACAAACAGTCAACAGTAACAAACAGTCAACAGTAACAAACAGTCAACAGTAACAAACAGTCAACAGTAACAAACAGTCAGTAACAAACAGTCAACAGTAACAAACAGTCAACAGTAACAAACAGTCAACAGTAACAAACAGTCAACAGTAACAAACAGTCAACAGTAACAAACAGTCAACAGTAACAAACAGTCAACAGTAACAAACAGTCAACAGTAACAAACAGTCAGTAACAAACAGTCAACAGTAACAAACAGTCAACAGTAACAAACAGTCAACAGTAACAAACAGTCAACAGTAACAAACAGTCAACAGTAACAAACAGTCAGTAACAAACAGTCAACAGTAACAAACAGTCAGTAACAAACAGTCAACAGTAACAAACAGTCAACAGTAACAAACAGTCAACAGTAACAAACAGTCAGTAACAAACAGTCAACAGTAACAAACAGTCAGTAACAAACAGTCAACAGTAACAAACAGTCAACAGTAACAAACAGTCAACAGTAACAAACAGTCAACAGTAACAAACAGTCAACAGTAACAAACAGTCAGTAACAAACAGTCAACAGTAACAAACAGTCAACAGTAACAAACAGTCAACAGTAACAAACAGTCAACAGTAACAAACAGTCAGTAACAAACAGTCAACAGTAACAAACAGTCAACAGTAACAAACAGTCAACAGTAACAAACAGTCAACAGTAACAAACAGTCAACAGCAACAAACAGTCAGTAACAAACAGTCAACAGTAACAAACAGTCAACAGTAACAAACAGTCAACAGTAACAAACAGTCAACAGTAACAAACAGTCAACAGTAACAAACAGTCAGTAACAAACAGTCAACAGTAACAAACAGTCAACAGTAACAAACAGTCAACAGTAACAAACAGTCAACAGTAACAAACAGTCAACAGTAACAAACAGTCAGTAACAAACAGTCAGTAACAAACAGTCAGTAACAAACAGACAGTAAAAAACAGTCAACAGTAACAAACATTCAGTAACAAACAGTCAACAGTAACAAACAGTCAACAGTAACAAACAGTCAACAGTAACAAACAGTCAACAGTAACAAACAGTCAACAGTAACAAACAGTCAGTAACAAACAGTCAACAGTAACAAACAGTCAACAGTAACAAACAGTCAACAGTAACAAACAGTCAGCAGTAACAAACAGTCAGTAACAAACAGTCAACAGTAACAAACAGTCAACAGTAACAAACAGTCAACAGTAACAAACAGTCAACAGTAACAAACAGTCAGTAACAAACAGTCAACAGTAACAAACAGTCAGTAACAAACAGTCAACAGTAACAAACAGTCAACAGTAACAAACAGTCAGTAACAAACAGTCAACAGTAACAAACAGTCAACAGTAACAAACAGTCAACAGTAACACACAGTCAGTAACAAACAGTCAACAGTAACAAACAGTCAACAGTAACAAACAGTCAGTAACAAACAGTCAACAGTAACAAACAGTCAACAGTAACAAACAGTCAGTAACAAACAGTCAACAGTAACAAACAGTCAACAGCAACAAACAGTCAACAGCAACAAACAGTCAGTAACAAACAGTCAGTAACAAACAGTCAACAGTAACAAACAGTCAACAGTAACAAACAGTCAGTAACAAACAGTCAACAGTAACAAACAGTCAACAGTAACAAACAGTCAACAGTAACAAACAGTCAACAGTAACAAACAGTCAGCAGTAACAAACAGTCAGTAACAAACAGTCAACAGTAACAAACAGTCAACAGTAACAAACAGTCAACAGTAACAAACAGTCAACAGTAACAAACAGTCAGTAACAAACAGTCAACAGTAACAAACAGTCAGTAACAAACAGTCAACAGTAACAAACAGTCAACAGTAACAAACAGTCAGTAACAAACAGTCAACAGTAACAAACAGTCAGTAACAAACAGTCAACAGTAACAAACAGTCAACAGTAACACACAGTCAGTAACAAACAGTCAACAGTAACAAACAGTCAACAATAACAAACAGTCAGTAACAAACAGTCAACAGTAACAAACAGTCAACAGTAACAAACAGTCAGTAACAAACAGTCAACAGTAACAAACAGTCAACAGCAACAAACAGTCAACAGCAACAAACAGTCAACAGTAACAAACAGTCAGTAACAAACAGTCAACAGTAACAAACAGTCAGTAACAAACAGTCAGCAACAAACAGACAACAGTGACAAACAGTCAACGGCAACAAACAGTCAGTAACAAACAGTCAGCAACAAACAGTCAACAGTAACAAACAGTCAACAGCAACAAACAGTCAACAGTAACAAACAGTCAGTAACAAACAGTCAACAGTAACAAACAGTCAACAGTAACAAACAGTCAGTAAGAAACAGTCAACAGTAACAAACAGTCAACAGTAACAAACAGTCAACAGTAACAAACAGTCAACAGCAACAAACAGTCAACAGTAACAAACAGTCAACAGCAACAAACAGTCAACAGCAACAGTCAACAGTAACAAACAGTCAAAGGTAACAAACAGTCAACAGCAACAAACAGTCAACAGTAATAAACAGTCAACAGCAACAAACAGTCAACAGTAATAAACAGTCAGTAACAAACAGTCAACAGTAACAAACAGTCAACAGCAACAAACAGTCAACAGTAACAAACAGTCAACAGTAACAAACAGTCAACAGTAACAAACAGTCAACAGTAACAAACAGTCAGTAACAAACAGTCAACAGTAACAAACAGTCAACAGTAACAAACAGTCAGTAACAAACAGTCAACAGTAACAAACAGTCAACAGTAATAAACAGTCAACAGTAATAAACAGTCAACAGTAACAAACAGTCAGTAACAAACAGTCAACAGTAACAAACAGTCAACAGTAACAAACAGTCAACAGTAATAAACAGTCAGTAACAAACAGTCAGTAACAAACAGTCAACAGTAACAAACAGTCAACAGCAACAAACAGTCAACAGTAACAAACAGTCAGTAACAAACAGTCAACAGCAACAAACAGTCAACAGTAACAAACAGTCAGTAACAAACAGTCAACAGTAACAAACAGTCAACAGTAACAAACAGTCAATAGCAACAAACAGTCAACAGTAACAAACAGTCAACAGCAACAAACAGTCAACAGTAATAAACAGTCAGTAACAAACAGTCAACAGTAACAAACAGTCAACAGCAACAAACAGTCAACAGTAACAAACAGTCAGTAACAAACAGTCAACAGTAACAAACAGTCAACAGTAACAAACAGTCAACAGTAATAAACAGTCAACAGTAGTTAGTGGTCCTTCTGTAGCTCAGTTGGTAGAGCATTGCGCTTGGAACGCCAGGGTAGTGGGTTCGATTCCCGGGACCACCCATACGTAGAATGTATGCACACATGACTGTAAGTCGCTTTGGATAAAAGCGTCCGCTAAATGGCATATATTATTATTATTATTATATTATATATTACTATAAAACATTTGTTGGCAGAACTGAAAAAGCATGTGCGAGCAAGGAGGCCTTCAAACCTGACTCAGTTACACCAGCTCTGTCAGGAGGAATGGGCCTCCTAACTTATTGTGGGAAACTTGTGGAAGGCTAACCAAAACGTTTTAAAGGCAGTGCTACCAAATACTAATTGAGTTAATGTATGTAAACTTCTGACTCACTGGGAATGTGATGAAAGAAATGAAAACTGAAATAAATCATCCTCTCTGACATTTCACATTCTTAAAATAAAGTGGAGATCCTAACTGACCTAAAACAGGGATTTTTTTTATTACTTGGATTAAATGTCAGAATGTTTAAATGTATTTGTCTGAAGTGTATCTCAACTTCCGACATCAACTGTTGACTGTTTGTTACTGACTGTTTGTTACTGTTGACTGTTTGTTACTGACTGTTTGTTACTGACTGTTTGTTACTGACTGTTTGTTACTGTTGACTGTTTGGTACTGACTGTTTGTTACTGACTGTTTGTTACTGTTGACTGTTTGTTACTGACTGTTTGTTACTGTTGACTGTTTGTTACTGACTGTTTGTTACTGTTGACTGTTTGTTACTGTTGACTGTTTGTTGCTGTTGACTGTTTGTTACTGTTGACTGTTTGTTACTGACTGTTTGTTGCTGTTGACTGTTTGTTACTGTTGACTGTTTGTTACTGACTGTTTGTTACTGACTGTTTGTTACTGACTGTTTGTTACTGACTGTTTGTTACTGTTGACTGTTTGTTACTGACTGTTTGTTACTGTTGACTGTTTGTTACTGACTGTTTGTTACTGACTGTTTGTTACTGACTGTTTGTTACTGTTGACTGTTTGTTGCTGACTGTTTGTTACTGACTGTTTGTTACTGTTGACTGTTTGTTGCTGTTGACTGTTTGTTACTGACTGTTTGTTACTGACTGTTTGTTACTGTTGACTGTTTGTTACTGACTGTTTGTTACTGACTGTTTGTTACTGTTGACTGTTTGTTGCTGTTGACTGTTTGTTACTGTTGACTGTTTGTTACTGACTGTTTGTTGCTGTTGACTGTTTGTTACTGTTGACTGTTTGTTACTGACTGTTTGTTACTGACTGTTTTTACTGACTGGTTGTTACTGACTGTTTGTTACTGTTGACTGTTTGTTACTGACTGTTTGTTACTGTTGACTGTTTGTTACTGACTGTTTGTTACTGACTGTTTGTTACTGACTGTTTGTTACTGTTGACTGTTTGTTACTGACTGTTTGTTACTGTTGACTGTTTGTTACTGTTGACTGTTTGTTACTGAATGTTTGTTACTGACTGTTTGTTACTGTTGACTGTTTGTTACTGTTGACTGTTTGTTACTGACTGTTTGTTGCTGTTGACTGTTTGTTACTGACTGTTTGTTACTGTTGACTGTTTGTTACTGTTGACTGTTTGTTACTGACTGTTTGTTACTGACTGTTTGTTACTGTTGACTGTTTGTTACTGTTGACTGTTTGTTACTGACTGTTTGTTGCTGTTGACTGTTTGTTACTGTTGACTGTTTGTTACTGACTGTTTGTTACTGTTGACTGTTTGTTACTGACTGTTTGTTACTGTTGACTGTTTGTTACTGTTGACTGTTTGTTACTGACTGTTTGTTACTGACTGTTTGTTACTGTTGACTGTTTGTTACTGTTGACTGTTTGTTACTGACTGTTTGTTGCTGTTGACTGTTTGTTACTGTTGACTGTTTGTTACTGACTGTTTGTTACTGTTGACTGTTTGTTACTGACTGTTTGTTACTGTTGACTGTTTGTTACTGACTGTTTGTTACTGTTGACTGTTTGTTACTGTTGACTGTTTGTTACTGACTGTTTGTTACTGACTGTTTGTTACTGTTGACTGTTTGTTACTGTTGACTGTTTGTTACTGACTGTTTGTTGCTGTTGACTGTTTGTTACTGTTGACTGTTTGTTACTGACTGTTTGTTACTGTTGACTGTTTGTTACTGTTGACTGTTTGTTACTGTTGACTGTTTGTTACTGACTGTTTGTTACTGACTGTTTGTTACTGTTGACTGTTTGTTACTGTTGACTGTTTGTTACTGACTGTTTGTTACTGACTGTTTGTTACTGTTGACTGTTTGTTACTGTTGACTGTTTGTTACTGTTGACTGTTTGTTACTGACTGTTTGTTACTGACTGTTTGTTACTGTTGACTGTTTGTTACTGTTGACTGTTTGTTACTGACTGTTTGTTACTGACTGTTTGTTACTGTTGACTGTTTGTTACTGTTGACTGTTTGTTACTGTTGACTGTTTGTTACTGTTGACTGTTTGTTACTGACTGTTTGTTGCTGTTGACTGTTTGTTACTGTTGACTGTTTGTTACTGTTGACTGTTTGTTACTGTTGACTGTTTGTTGCTGTTGACTGTTTGTTACTGACTGTTTGTTACTGACTGTTTGTTACTGTTGACTGTTTGTTACTGTTGACTGTTTGTTACTGACTGTTTGTTGCTGTTGACTGTTTGTTACTGTTGACTGTTTGTTACTGTTGACTGTTTGTTACTGACTGTTTGTTACTGACTGTTTGTTACTGTTGACTGTTTGTTACTGTTGACTGTTTGTTACTGACTGTTTGTTACTGACTGTTTGTTACTGTTGACTGTTTGTTACTGTTGACTGTTTGTTGCTGTTGACTGTTTGTTGCTGTTGACTGTTTGTTACTGTTGACTGTTTGTTACTGTTGACTGTTTGTTACTGTTGACTGTTTGTTACTGACTGTTTGTTGCTGTTGACTGTTTGTTACTGACTGTTTGTTACTGACTGTTTGTTGCTGTTGACTGTTTGTTACTGACTGTTTGTTACTGTTGACTGTTTGTTGCTGTTGACTGTTTGTTACTGTTGACTGTTTGTTACTGTTGACTGTTTGTTGCTGACTGTTTGTTACTGACTGTTTGTTGCTGTTGACTGTTTGTTACTGTTGACTGTTTGTTACTGTTGACTGTTTGTTGCTGACTGTTTGTTACTGTTGACTGTTTGTTACTGTTGACTGTTTGTTACTGACTGTTTGTTACTGTTGACTGTTTGTTACTGACTGTTTGTTACTGTTGACTGTTTGTTGCTGACTGTTTGTTACTGTTGACTGTTTGTTACTGTTGACTGTTTGTTACTGACTGTTTGTTACTGTTGACTGTTTGTTACTGTTGACTGTTTGTTACTGACTGTTTGTTACTGTTGACTGTTTGTTACTGTTGACTGTTTGTTACTGTTGACTGTTTGTTACTGACTGTTTGTTACTGTTGACTGTTTGTTGCTGACTGTTTGTTACTGTTGACTGTTTGTTACTGTTGACTGTTTGTTACTGACTGTTTGTTACTGTTGACTGTTTGTTGCTGACTGTTTGTTACTGTTGACTGTTTGTTACTGTTGACTGTTTGTTACTGACTGTTTGTTACTGTTGACTGTTTGTTGCTGACTGTTTGTTACTGTTGACTGTTTGTTACTGTTGACTGTTTGTTACTGTTGACTGTTTGTTACTGTTGACTGTTTGTTACTGACTGTTTGTTACTGTTGACTGTTTGTTACTGTTGACTGTTTGTTACTGTTGACTGTTTGTTACTGACTGTTTGTTACTGTTGACTGTTTGTTGCTGACTGTTTGTTACTGTTGACTGTTTGTTACTGTTGACTGTTTGTTACTGACTGTTTGTTACTGTTGACTGTTTGTTGCTGACTGTTTGTTACTGTTGACTGTTTGTTACTGTTGACTGTTTGTTACTGACTGTTTGTTACTGTTGACTGTTTGTTGCTGACTGTTTGTTACTGTTGACTGTTTGTTACTGTTGACTGTTTGTTACTGTTGACTGTTTGTTACTGACTGTTTGTTACTGACTGTTTGTTACTGTTGACTGTTTGTTGCTGTTGACTGTTTGTTACTGTTGACTGTTTGTTACTGTTGACTGTTTGTTACTGTTGACTGTTTGTTGCTGTTGACTGTTTGTTACTGTTGACTGTTTGTTACTGTTGACTGTTTGTCACTGACTGTTTGTTACTGACTGTTTGTTACTGTTGACTGTTTGTTACTGTTGACTGTTTGTTACTGACTGTTTGTTACTGTTGACTGTTTGTTACTGACTGTTTGTTACTGTTGACTGTTTGTTACTGTTGACTGTTTGTTACTGACTGTTTGTTACTGTTGACTGTTTGTTACTGTTGACTGTTTGTTACTGACTGTTTGTTACTGACTGTTTGTTACTGTTGACTGTTTGTTACTGACTGTTTGTTACTGTTGACTGTTTGTTACTGACTGTTTGTTACTGTTGACTGTTTGTTGCTGTTGACTGTTTGTTACTGTTGACTGTTTGTTACTGTTGACTGTTTGTTACTGTTGACTGTTTGTTACTGTTGACTGTTTGTCACTGACTGTTTGTTACTGACTGTTTGTTACTGTTGACTGTTTGTTACTGACTGTTTGTTACTGTTTACCGTTTGTTACTGTTGACTGTTTGTTACTGACTGTTTGTTACTGTTGACTGTTTGTTACTGTTGACTGTTTGTTACTGACTGTTTGTTACTGTTGACTGTTTGTTACTGACTGTTTGTTACTGACTGTTTGTTACTGTTGACTGTTTGTTGCTGTTGACTGTTTGTTACTGTTGACTGTTTGTTACTGTTGACTGTTTGTTACTGTTGACTGTTTGTTGCTGTTGACTGTTTGTTACTGTTGACTGTTTGTTACTGTTGACTGTTTGTTGCTGTTGACTGTTTGTTACTGTTGACTGTTTGTTACTGTTGACTGTTTGTTACTGACTGTTTGTTACTGTTGACTGTTTGTTACTGACTGTTTGTTACTGTTGACTGTTTGTTGCTGTTGACTCTTTGTTACTGACTGTTTGTTACTGTTGACTGTTTGTTGCTGTTGACTCTTTGTTACTGACTGTTTGTTACTGTTGACTGTTTGTTGCTGTTGACTGTTTGTTGCTGACTGTTTGTTACTGTTGACTGTTTGTTACTGACTGTTTGTTGCTGTTGACTGTTTGTTGCTGTTGACTGTTTGTTGCTGTTGACTGTTTGTTACTGACTGTTTGTTACTGTTGACTGTTTGTTACTGTTGACTGTTTGTTACTGTTGACTGTTTGTTACTGACTGTTTGTTGCTGTTGACTGTTTGTTACTGTTGACTGTTTGTTACTGACTGTTTGTTACTGACTGTTTGTTACTGTTGACTGTTTGTTACTGTTGACTGTTTGTTACTGTTGACTGTTTGTTGTTGTTGACTGTTTGTTACTGTTGACTGTTTGTTACTGTTGACTGTTTGTTACTGTTGACTGTTTGTTACTGACTGTTTGTTACTGACTGTTTGTTACTGTTGACTGTTTGTTACTGTTGACTGTTTGTTACTGTTGACTGTTTGTTGCTGTTGACTGTTTGTTGCTGTTGACTCTTTGTTACTGACTGTTTGTTACTGTTGACTGTTTGTTACTGACTGTTTGTTGCTGTTGACTGTTTGTTGCTGTTGACTCTTTGTTGCTGTTGACTGTTTGTTACTGACTGTTTGTTACTGTTGACTGTTTGTTACTGTTGACTGTTTGTTACTGTTGACTGTTTGTTACTGACTGTTTGTTACTGACTGTTTGTTACTGTTGACTGTTTGTTACTGTTGACTGTTTGTTACTGTTGACTGTTTGTTGTTGTTGACTGTTTGTTACTGTTGACTGTTTGTTACTTTTGACTGTTTATTACTGTTGACTGTTTGTTACTGTTGACTGTTTGTTGCTGTTGACTCTTTGTTACTGACTGTTTGTTACTGTTGACTGTTTGTTACTGACTGTTTGTTGCTGTTGACTGTTTGTTGCTGTTGACTCTTTGTTGCTGTTGACTGTTTGTTACTGACTGTTTGTTACTGTTGACTGTTTGTTACTGTTGACTGTTTGTTACTGTTGACTGTTTGTTACTGACTGTTTGTTACTGACTGTTTGTTACTGTTGACTGTTTGTTACTGTTGACTGTTTGTTACTGTTGACTGTTTGTTGTTGTTGACTGTTTGTTACTGTTGACTGTTTGTTACTTTTGACTGTTTATTACTGTTGACTGTTTGTTACTGTTGACTGTTTGTTACTGTTGACTGTATGTTGCTGTTGACTGTTTGTTGAGGTAAGGGCTTTGTGATGGCCACTCCAATAACTTGACTTTGTTGTCCTTAAGCCATTTTGCCACAACTTTGGAAGTTTGCTTGGGGTCATTGTCCATGTGGAAGACCCATTTGCGACCAAGCTTTAACTTCCTGACTGATGTCTTGAGATGTTGCTTCAATATATCCACATAATTTGCGTTCCTCATGATGCCATCTACTTTTCGAAGTGCACCAGTCCCTCCTGCAGCAAAGCACCCCACAACATGATGTTGCCCGCCCAATGCTTCACGGTTGGGATGGATATAGGGCGTTTATTACTGTGGATATAGATACTTTTGTACCTGTTTCCTCCAGCATCTTCACAAGGTCCTTTGCTGTTGTTCTGGGATTTATTTGCACTTTTCGCACCAAAGTACGTTCATCTCTAGGAGACAGAAAGCGTCTCCTTCCTGAGTGGTATGACGGCTGCGTGGTCCCATGGTGTTTCTACTTGCGTACTATTGTTTGTACAGATGAATGTGGTACCTTCAGGAATTTGGAAATTGCTCCCAAGGATGAACCAGACTTGTCTCAGCCTCCAGTATTTATGCTGCAGAAGTTTATGTGTCGGGGGGCTAGGGTCAGTTTGTTATATCTGGAGTACTTCTCCTGTCTTATTCGGTGTCCTGTGTGAATTTAAGTGTGCTCTCTAATTCTCTCTTTCTCTCTTTCTTTCTCTCTCTCGGAGGACCTGAGCCCTAGGACCATGCCTCAGGAGTACCTGACATGATGAATCCTTGCTGTCCCCAGTCCACCTGGCCGTGCTGCTGCTACAGTTTCAACTGTTCTGCCTTATTATTATTGGACCATGCTGGTCATTTATGAACATTTGAACATCTTGGCCATGTTCTGTTATAATCTCCACCCGGCACAGCCAGAAGAGGACTGGCCACCCCACATAGCCTGGTTCCTCTCTCGGTTTCTTCCTAGGTTTTGGCCTTTCTAGGGAGTTTTTCCTAGCCACTGTGCTTCTACACGTGCATTGCTTGCTGTTTGGGGGGTTTTAGGCTGGGTTTCTGTACAGCACTTTGAGATATCAGCTGATGTAAGAAGGGCAATATAAATACATTTGATTTGATTTGAATATAAAAATTAAACTAGAGGTTTTGGCTGATTTCTTTTGATTTTCCCGTGATGTCAAGCAAAGAGGCACTGAGTTTGAAGGTAGGCCTTGAAATACATCCACAGGTACACCTCCAATTGACTCACCCTGGTCTACGCACCAATCAGAAGTTGTTTAACAGGCTGAGCCTTGTCTACGCACCAATCAGAAGCATTTAACACGGACTGACCCTGGTCTACGCACCAATCAGAAGTTGTTTAACATGCTGACCTTTGTCTACGCGCCAATCAGAAGTTGTTTAACAGGCTGACCCTGGCTTACACATCAATCAGAAAAGTTTAACATTGTAACGGCGTTCTTCGTTTGTTGAAAGAGAGTCGGACCGAAATGCAGCATAGTAGTTACTCATGTCTTTAATGAAGAGATCGCGATACATGAAATAACTTATACATATACAAAAACAACAAACGGAACGTGAAACCTATTACAGCCTATCTGGTGAACACTACACAGAGACAGGAACAATCACCCACGAAATACAAAGCGAAACCAGGCTACCTAAATACGGTTCCCAATCAGAGACAACGAGAATCACCTGACTCTGATTGAGAACCGCCTCAGGCAGCCAAGCCTACACAACACCCCTAACCAGCCGCGATCCCAAATACTACAAACCCCAATACGAACATACAACAACATAAACCCATGTCACACCCTGGCCTGACCAAATATATAACGAAAACACAAAATACAATGACCAAGGCGTGACAAACATGGGCTTACCCTGGTCTACGCACCAATCAGAAGTTGTTTAACAGGCTGACCTTTGTCTGCGCACCAATCAGAAGCATTTAACACAGACTGACCCTGGTCTACGCGCCAATCAGAAGTTGTTTAACAGGCTGACCCTGGTCTACGCACCAATCAGAAGTTGTTTAACAGGCTGACCTTTGTCTACGCACCAATCAGAAGCATTTAACACAGACTGACCCTGGTCTACGCACCAATCAGAAGTTGTTTAACAGTCTGACCCTGGTCTACGCACCAATCAGAAGTTGTTTAACAGTCTGACCCTGGTCTACGCACCAATCAGAAGCATTTAACACGGGCTGACCCTGGTCTACGCACCAATCAGACGCATTTAAAGTCTGACCCTGGTCTACGCACCAATCAGAAGCATTTAAAGTCTGACCCTGGTCTACGCACCAATCAGAAGCATTTAAAGTCTGACCCTGGTCTACGCACCAATCAGAAGCATTTAAAGTCTGACCCTGGTCTACGCACCAATCAGAAGCATTTAAAGTCTGACCCTGGTCTACGCACCAATCAGAAGCGGTTAACACGGTGTCACGTTCTGACCTTTGTTTTGTCTTTATTTAGTATGGTCAGGGAGTGAGTTGGGGTGGGCAGTCTATGTTTGTTTTTCTATGATTTTGGGATTTCTATGTTTCGGCCTAGTATGGTTCTCAATCAGAGGCAGGTGTCATTAGTTGTCTCTGATTGAGAATCATACTTAGGTAGCCTGGGTTTCACTGTGTGTTTGTGGGTGATTGTCCTAGTTAGTTGCTTGTGTCAGCACAGGTCTCATTTCTAGCTTCACGGTCGTTATTTGCTTATTGTTTTTGTACAGTTTACTTTGTGTTTTTCCGTCATCTATTAAATGATGCATTCACACCACGCTGCGCTTTGGTCCGCATCTTATGACGATCGTGACACACGGACTGACCACTGGTGTCTACTCGGCTTCTGCCCCAGACAACACTTACAGTTCAGTATGTGAGTCTGTCTCATCCGCTGCCAAAAAATCAAGTGAAGCATTGAACAATTAGTGCCTGGATTCCCCCCAGGACACAGATCGGTAATAGAGCTTACATTTCCATCCCATTGCCACTCGAACCGCCGCTCTCCGGCTGTGATAAGCCATCTTGCAAAGATTAGGTTTTATAATCATGTAACATCATGAGACCCGGGCCGGCGTTTGACAGATCTGGATCGTCCGTAAGGGACTTCTCTCTCACTTTGTACGGGACTTCTCTCTCACTTTGTACGGGACTTCTCTCTCGCTTTGTACGGGACTTCTCTCTCGCTTTGTACGGGACTTCTCTCTCACTTTGTACGGGACTTCTCTCTCACTTTGTACGGGACTTCTCTCTCACTTTGTACGGGACTTCTCTCTCACTTTGTACGGGACTTCTCTCTCGCTTTGTACGGGACTTCTCTCTCGCTTTGTACGGGACTTCTCTCTCACTTTGTACGGGACTTCTCTCTCGCTTTGTACGGGACTTCTCTCTCACTTTGTACGGGACTTCTCTCTCACTTTGTACGGGACTTCTCTCTCACTTTGTACGGGACTTCTCTCTCACTTTGTACGGGACTTCTCTCTCACTTTGTTCCAGAGAAATGTTAATGGCTTGTCTTGTCTTTTGGTCGAGTCTTCGTCTCATGTCTTTCCTGGGAGGAATGCCGTTTGTACAGTATATTCGTCAAACTATAATAATAATAATAATATCATAAACTAGATAAACTATCATGATGCAATCAACTTCTGAGAAGTGGAACACAGTTAAACTCTGAGTACAAGAGAAACAGTCAGACCAAAACACAGTTCAACTCTGAGTACCAGAGAAACAGTCAGACCAAAACACAGTTCAACTCTGAGTACCAGAGAAACAGTCAGACCAAAACACAGTTCAACTCTGAGTACCAGAGAAACAGTCAGACCAAAACACAGTTCAACTCTGAGTACCAGAGAAACAGTCAGACCAAAACACAGTTCAACTCTGAGTACCAGAGAAACAGTCAGACCAAAACACAGTTCAACTCTGAGTACCAGAGAAACAGTCAGACCAAAACACAGTTCAACTCTGAGTACCAGAGAAACAGTCAGACCAAAACACAGTTCAACTCTGAGTACAAGAGAAACAGTCAGACCAAAACACAGTTCAACTCTGAGTACAAGAGAAACAGTCAGACCAAAACACAGTTCAACTCTGAGTACCAGAGAAACAGTCAGACCAAAACACAGTTCAACTCTGAGTACAAGAGAAACAGTCAGACCAAAACACAGTTCAACTCTGAGTACCAGAGAAACATTCAGACCAAAACACAGTTCAACTCTGAGTACAAGAGAAACAGTCAGACCAAAACACAGTTCAACTCTGAGTACCAGAGAAACAGTCAGACCAAAACACAGTTCAACTCTGAGTACAAGAGAAACAGTCAGACCAAAACACAGTTCAACTCTGAGTACCAGAGAAACATTCAGACCAAAACACAGTTCAACTCTGAGTACCAGAGAAACAGTCAGACCAAAACACAGTTCAACTCTGAGTACAAGAGAAACAGTCAGACCAAAACACAGTTCAACTCTGAGTACAAGAGAAACAGTCAGACCAAAACACAGTTCAACTCTGAGTACAAGAGAAACAGTCAGACCAAAACACAGTTCAACTCTGAGTACCAGAGAAACAGTCAGACCAAAACACAGTTCAACTCTGAGTACAAGAGAAACAGTCAGACCAAAACACAGTTCAACTCTGAGTACAAGAGAAACAGTCAGACCAAAACACAGTTCAACTCTGAGTACCAGAGAAACAGTCAGACCAAAACACAGTTCAACTCTGAGTACAAGAGAAACAGTCAGACCAAAACACAGTTCAACTCTGAGTACAAGAGAAACAGTCAGACCAAAACACAGTTCAACTCTGAGTACCAGAGAAACAGTCAGACCAAAACACAGTTCAACTCTGAGTACAAGAGAAACAGTCAGACCAAAACACAGTTCAACTCTGAGTACCAGAGAAACAGTCAGACCAAAACACAGTTCAACTCTGAGTACAAGAGAAACAGTCAGACCAAAACACAGTTCAACTCTGAGTACAAGAGAAACAGTCAGACCAAAACACAGTTCAACTCTGAGTACAAGAGAAACAGTCAGACCAAAACACAGTTCAACTCTGAGTACCAGAGAAACACACTGTGGATCACAGTTCATCGCTGATAAGCACTCTTGAACATAACTTATGACACACGTTTTTTCAGCTCAAGACTGCACCAGGGCAGCAGAGTTTCTCTCCAACAGCTGTAATGTGTGTCACCAGTTGGTGCAGGTTATGCTGTGTGAGAATATTGCCAGAGAGGTTTTCAATCTTCAGTTAATGAATTAGACATTCATTCAACATGAATAATGGGACCTCTAAAATGTTCTTTGTTACCACAACACTGCAGTACTTTCACATGCTGTCTGTCAGAGGGGTGTGACAATAGGTTTGCCCCATGTTGTGATAACAATCACTTTTTCCAGGTCATCAGTGCCGAGGGAGGACAAAGAGAGAGTCCTCACTGGGCAAAATTGGTTGAATCAAAGTTGTTGCCACGTCATTTCATTTTTTTTTTATAATAATAATAAATAATAATAATATATGCCATTTAGCAGACGCTTTTATCCAAAGCGACTTACAGTCATGTGTGCATACATTCTACGTATGGGTGGTCCCGGGAATCGAACCCACTACCCTGGCGTTACAAGCGCCATGCTCTACCAACTGAGCTACAGAAGGACCATGTGATGACAGTGAATCAACGTGGAAACACTGATTCAATTTTTTTAATATATTTTTTTAACTTAGCAATATAAAGGAATTTTCTACTTTTAACTTAAATCCAATGACATGCTGGTATTTTTTGGGTTTGATTTGATTTCACTTTGAATTCATGTCAGTTGACAACTCAACCAAATGTACAACAAAACTAGAAGTTGAACTGACATCGGTGCCCAGTGGGCATGTTATTTGCAGCATCATAATGTCAACAGCAACCATGGGCTGATCATTTCCCTGCACTTAACATCTCAATGGGGGGCGGGGGGAGACAAACTGTCACCACTCTCACAACCTTATCAGTCATTGCTTCCTGATTGGACCGGGCATTAAACAAACACAAGTCTGTCAGCCAATCAGATGAGTGCTAGGGTTAGTTACCGTTGTTACCCATCAGGGTAGGAAGTGAAATGAGAAAACAAGGGTTGTGTGGAGATGGAATCTCCATCTTCTCTGGCTGCATTTCCTCAACCCTTTCCTTCTTATTCAATCCGTCATCCGTCTGTCATCCATCCGTCCATCAGTTGGACCTCCTTCTGACTCTCTGGTTGGACGTCCGTCACTGAGCGTATTGTTCTTCTCACCTCTGATCCGTGGCCCGGGCCCCGGTCCGGCCCTGTTGCTACGAAAACCTTCCTGTCAGAAGGAAATCACTGGTGTGATCAGACCGGCGAGCTCTGGTACTCTAAGCCAACATGTTATTAACCATTAGCCCAAGGGAAACCACAGACCAAGCCGTCACTGCATGAATGGCAGTGACAAAGTCAACTGGAATTCAGGAGGTCCTCCAATGAAAATACAGGTAAATGGATTGGAATATCTAGAAACAACACGTTATATTTCACAAACTAAACATCTGGTATCAGGGGAGGACAGGGACCACAACCTAATCATCTGGTATCAGGGGAGGACAGGGACCACAACCTAATCATCTGGTATCAGGGGAGGACAGGGACAACAACCTAATCATCTGGTATCAGGGGCGGACAGGGACCACAACCTAATCATCTGGTATCAGGGGCAGACAGGGACCACTACCTCATCATCTGGTATCAGGGGCGGACAGGGACCACAACCTAATCATCTGATATCAGGGGAGGACAGGGACCACAACCTAATCATCTGGTATCAGGGGAGGACAGGGACCACAACCTAATCATCTGGTATCAGGGGAGGACAGGGACCACAAACTAAACATCTGGTATCAGGGGAGGACAGGGACAACAACCTAATCATCTGGTATCAGGGGAGGACAGGGACCACAACCTAATCATCTGGTATCAGGGGCGGACAGGGACCACAACCTAATCATCTGGTATCAGGGGAGGACAGGGACCACAACCTAAGGGGTGGACTGGGACCACAAACTAATCATCTGGTATCAGGGGAGGACTGGGACCACAACCTAATCATCTGGTATCAGGGGAGGACAGGGACCACAAACTAATCATCTGGTATCAGGGGAGGACTGGGACCACAACCTCATCATCTGGTATCAGGGGCGGACAGGGACCACAACCTAAGGGGTGGACTGGGACCACAAACTAATCATCTGGTATCAGGGGCAGACAGGGACCACAACCTCATCATCTGGTATCAGGGGTGGACAGGGACCACAACCTAATCATCTGGTATCAGGGGAGGACAGGGACCACAACCTAATCATCTGGTATAAGGGGCGGACTGGGACCACAACCTAATCATCTGGTATAAGGGGAGGACAGGGACCACAACCTAATCATCTGGTATCAGGGGAGGACAGGGACCACAACCTAATCATCTGGTATCAGGGGAGGACAGGGACAACAACCTAATCATCTGGTATAAGGGGAGGACAGGGACCACAACCTAATCATCTGGTATCAGGGGCGGACAGGGACCACAACCTAATCATCTGGTATCAGGGGCGGACAGGGACCACAACCTAATCATCTGGTATCAGGGGAGGACAGGGACCACAACCTAATCATCTGGTATCAGGGGCGGACAGGGACCACAACCTAATCATCTGGTATCAGGGGAGGACAGGGACCACAACCTAATCATCTGGTATCAGGGGCGGACAGGGACCACAACCTAATCATCTGGTATCAGGGGCAGACAGGGACCACAACCTAATCATCTGGTATCAGGGGCAGACAGGGACCACAACCTAATCATCTGGTATCAGGGGAGGACAGGGACCACAACCTAATCATCTGGTATCAGGGGCAGACAGGGACCACAACCTAATCATCTGGTATCAGGGGCGGACTGGGACCACAACCTAATCATCTGGTATCAGGGGCAGACAGGGACCACAACCTAATCATCTGGTATCAGGGGCAGACAGGGACCACAACCTAATCATCTGGTATCAGGGGAGGACAGGGACCACAACCTAATCATCTGGTATCAGGGGCAGACAGGGACCACAACCTAATCATCTGGTATCAGGGGCAGACAGGGACCACAACCTAATCATCTGGTATCAGGGGCAGACAGGGACCACAACCTAATCATCTGGTATCAGGGGCAGACAGGGACCACAACCTAATCATCTGGTATCAGGTGCGGACTGGGACCACAACCTAATCATCTGGTATCAGGGGTGGACAGGGACCACAACCTAATCATCTGGTATCAGGGGAGGACAGGGACCACAACCTAATCATCTGGTATCAGGGGAGGACAGGGACAACAACCTAATCATCTGGTATCAGGGGCGGACAGGGACCACAACCTAATCATCTGGTATCAGGGGAGGACAGGGACCACAACCTAATCATCTGGTATCAGGGGTGGACAGGGACCACAACCTAATCATCTGGTATCAGGGGAGGACAGGGACCACAACCTAATCATCTGGTATCAGGGGAGGACAGGGACCACAACCTAATCATCTGGTATCAGGGGAGGACAGGGACCACAACCTAATCATCTGGTATAAGGGGCGGACAGGGACCACAACCTCATCATCTGGTATCAGGGGAGGACAGGGACCACAACCTAATCATCTGGTATAAGGGGAGGACAGGGACCACAACCTAATCATCTGGTATCAGGGGCGGACAGGGACCACTACCTAATCATCTGGTATCAGGGGCAGACAGGGACCACAACCTCATCATCTGGTATAAGGGGAGGACAGGGACCACAACCTAATCATCTGGTATCAGGGGTGGACAGGGACCACAACCTAATCATCTGGTATCAGGGGCAGACAGGGACCACAACCTAATCATCTGGTATCAGGGGCGGACAGGGACCACAACCTAATCATCTGGTATAAGGGGAGGACTGGGACCACAACCTAATCATCTGGTATCAGGGGTGGACAGGGACCACAACCTCATCATCTGGTATCAGGGGAGGACAGGGACCACAACCTCATCATCTGGTATCAGGGGCGGACAGGGACCACAACCTAATCATCTGGTATCAGGGGTGGACAGGGACCACAACCTAATCATCTGGTATCAGGGGAGGACAGGGACCACTACCTAATCATCTGGTATCAGGGGAGGACAGGGACCACAACCTAATCATCTGGTATCAGGGGAGGACAGGGACCACAACCTAATCATCTGGTATCAGGGGAGGACAGGGACCACAACCTAATCATCTGATATCAGGGGAGGACAGGGACCACAACCTAATCATCTGGTATCAGGGGAGGACAGGGACCACAACCTAATCATCTGGTATCAGGGGAGGACAGGGACCACAACCTCATCATCTGATATCAGGGGAGGACAGGGACCACAACCTAATCATCTGATATCAGGGGAGGACAGGGACCACAACCTAATCATCTGGTATCAGGGGAGGACAGGGACCACAACCTCATCATCTGGTATAAGGGGAGGACAGGGACCACAACCTAATCATCTGGTATCAGGGGAGGACAGGGACCACAACCTAATCATCTGGTATAAGGGGAGGACAGGGACCACAACCTAATCATCTGGTATCAGGGGAGGACTGGGACCACAACCTAAACATCTGGTATCAGGGGCGGACAGGGACCACAAACTAATCATCTGGTATCAGGGGAGGACAGGGACCACAACCTCATCATCTGGTATCAGGGGCGGACAGGGACCACAACCTAATCATCTGGTATCAGGGGCGGACAGGGACCACAACCTCATCATCTGGTATCAGGGGCGGACAGGGACCACAACCTAATCATCTGGTATCAGGGGCGGACCGGGACCACAACCTAATCATCTGGTATCAGGGGAGGACAGGGACCACAACCTAAGGGGAGGACAGGGACCACAACCTAATCATCTGGTATCAGGGGAGGACAGGGACCACAACCTAAGGGGAGGACAGGGACCACAACCTAATCATCTGGTATCAGGGGCGGACAGGGACCACAACCTAATCATCTGGTATCAGGGGAGGACAGGGACCACAACCTAAGGGGAGGACAGGGACCACAACCTAATCATCTGGTATCAGGGGAGGACAGGGACCACAACCTAATCATCTGGTATCAGGGGAGGACAGGGACCACAACCTAATCATCTGGTATCAGGGGCGGACAGGGACCACAACCTAATCATCTGGTATCAGGGGCGGACAGGGACCACAACCTAATCATCTGGTATCAGGGGCGGACAGGGACCACAACCTAATCATCTGGTATCAGGGGCGGACAGGGACCACAACCTAATCATCTGGTATCAGGGGAGGACTGGGACCACAACCTAATCATCTGGTATCAGGGGAGGACTGGGACCACAACCTAATCATCTGGTATCAGGGGCGGACAGGGACCACAACCTAATCATCTGGTATCAGGGGCGGACAGGGACCACAACCTAATCATCTGGTATAAGGGGAGGACTGGGACCACAACCTAAGGGGCGGACAGGGACCACAACCTAATCATCTGGTATAAGGGGAGGACAGGGACCACAACCTAAGGGGTGGACTGGGACCACAACCTAATCATCTGGTATCAGGGGAGGACTGGGACCACAACCTAATCATCTGGTATCAGGGGCGGACTGGGACCACAACCTAATCATCTGGTATAAGGGGAGGACAGGGACCACAACCTAATCATCTGGTATCAGGGGTGGACTGGGACCACAACCTAATTTACAATTGCGACCTGGCCAAAATAAAGCAAAGCAGTGCGACACATACAACGACACAGAGTTACACATGGAGTAAAACAAACATACAGTCAATAATACAGTATCAACAAGTCTATATACAATGTGAGCAAATGAGGTGAGTTAAGGGAGGTAAAGGCAAAAAAAGGCCATGGTGGCAAAGTAAATACAATAGAGCAAGTAAAACACTGGAATGGTAGATTTGCAAATAATGTAAATAGTACTAATAAAAATAATGTAAATAGTCATATTAATAGTAACAATAAAAATAATGTAAATAGTCATATTAATAGTAACAATAAAAATAATGTAAATAGTCATATTAATAGTAACAATAAAAATAATGTAAATAGTAATAATAATAGTAATAATAAAAATAATGTAAATAGTAATAATAATAGTAATAATAAAAATAATGTAAATAGTCATATTAATAGTAACAATAAAAATAATGTAAATAGTCCGGGTGGCCATTTGATGAATGAATGTTGTTGAAGCAGTCGGAAGCAAAGGGAGATGCCTACAGAAGGAAGGTGCTCTTACTCAACTCAATGTGATTTATTGGCATCCCAAAAGGCTCCCTATATAGTGCACTACTTTAGACCAGAGCCCTAAGTTTTTCCAAGATGGCATAGCAGTTCAGACGTCTTTTGTCCTCGTCTTGTCGTGTCCCGTATATATATATATATTTACAACTTTTTTTCACGTACATTTTATTTTTATTTTCCATCAACTCATCTTCAAAACACTCTCCTGCAACCCGCCTCACCAAATTATATTTATAAAAAAGTATTATTTGCCTCAAATCTGTAATCCTCCAAGAAGCTAGCCAGAAACTCCAAGAAGCTAGCCAGAAACTAGCCAGAAGCTAGCCAGGAGCTAGCCAGAAGCTAATCCAGAAGCTAATCAGAAGCTAGTTCAGAAGCTAGCCAGGAGCTAATCAGAAACTAGCCAGAAGCTAGCCCAGAAGCTAATCCAGAAGCTAATCAGAAACTAGCCAGAAGCTAGCCAGGAGCTAATCCAGAAGATAATCAGAAGCTAGTTCAGAAGCTAGTTCGCTTCTTTACTGGCAAATCGTTAGTATTCAGCTAACCACGGTTTGTGGTCATCAGCTATCCTTTAGCTCGAAAATCTATCGCCAGTTTTGTACGGCGCAGCGCGGCTCGGAACGGAACATACCGGACCAATTTTTTCTCTCCATGTCCCTGGATTTCAACTGCTCTCTGGACATTCATACCCAGATCTCACAGCTAGCTAGCTGCTATCCGTGTGACTATCGGCTTTCGTTGATTCCGGAGCAAACATCAATTATTCCGGAGCTAGCCAGCTCCGTCAATCACTCCTGAGTTCCATCAATCACTCCTGGGCTGCAGTCACCTATCCGAACCCGTTTTACTGCCTACGCGGAGCCCCACCGGGCCTTCACAACTGGACTGCCGACGTTATCTACCCGAAGGAGATCCGGCTGGCTCCTTCGTCGCAACGTTACCTGAACGCCCATCTGCGGCCTGCTAACCGTTAGCTGTCTTACCGGCTGCTATCTGAATAGACAATTGGACAATTTATTTATTTTTATTATTATTATGTTTCTTCTTGGGCCTCTATAACTATATCTATTGTTTTTATTTTTGTTGTTGTTGTGTGATTTGGATTAATCCCCTCTACCACACGGAACCCCACTAATCTACTGACGGAACGCAAGAGGTGGCTAACAACAGACCTCCATCCTATGCTAGCTTGCTACTGATGGCCTGGCTAGCTGTCTAAATCGCCGTGACCCCCAACCAACCTCTCCACTCACTGGACCCTTTTGATCACTCGACTAAGCATGCCTCTCCTTAATGTCAATATGTCTTGTCCATTGCTGTTCTGGTTAGTGTTTATTGGCTTATTTCACTGTATGTAGAGCCTCTATTCCTGCTCACTATACCTTATCCAACCTATTAGTTCCACCACCCATACATGCAATGACATCTCCTGGTTTCAATGATGTTTCTAGAGACAATATCTCTCTTCATCACTCAATACCTAGGTTTACCTCCACTGTATTCACACAAGGTGTTGCATACCTTTGTCTGTACATTATACCTTGACGCTATTTTATCGCCCCCAGAAACCTCCTTTTACTCTCTGTTCCAGACGTTCTAGACGACCAATTCTTATTGATTTTAGCCACACCCTTATTCTACTCCTCCTATGTTCCTCTGGCGATGTAGAGGTGAATCCATGCCTTGCAGTGCCTAGCTCCACTCCTATTCCCCAGGCGCTCTCTTTTGACGAATTCTGGAACCGTAATAGCCTTGGTTTCATACATGTTAACATTAGAAGCCTCCTCCCTAAGTTTGTTCTATTCACTGCTTTAACACACTCTGCCAACCCGGATGTTCTAGCTGTGTCTGAATCCTGGCTTAGGAAGACCACCAAAAATTAATTCCAAACTACAACATTTTCAGACAAGATAGTACTGCCAAAGGGGGTGGTGTTGCAATCTACTGCAAAGATAGCCTGCAGAGTTCTGTCCTACTATCCAGGTCTGTACCCAAACAATTTGAACTTCTACTTTTAAAAATCCACCTCTCTAAAAACAAGTCTCTCACCGTTGCCGCCTGCTATAGACCTACAATCTAAACTTGATGCCCTCAATCTCACACAAGTTATCACCATAACCATACCCCTGCACATAGACTCAGAACTGGTACCCCGTGTATATAACCATACCCCTGCAAATTGACTCAGTACTGGTACCTGTGTATATAACCATACCCCTGCACATTGACTCAGTACAGGTACCCTGTGTATATAGCCAAGTTATCGTTACTCATTGACTCAGTACTGGGACCCCGTGTATATAACCAAGTTATCGTTACTCATCGACTCAGTACTGGTACCCCGTGTATATAACCATACCTCTGCACATTGACTCAGTACAGGTACCCTGTGTATATAGCCAAGTTATCGTTACTCATCGACTCAGTACTGGTACCCTGTGTATATAACCAAGTTATCGTTACTCATTGACTCAGTACTGGTACCCTGTGTATATAACCAAGTTATCGTTACTCATTGACTCAGAACTGGTACCCTGTGTATATAACCAAGTTATCGTTACTCATCGACTCAGTACTGGTACCCCGTGTATATAACCATACCCCTGCACTTTGACTCAGAACTGGTACCCCGTGTATATAACCAAGTTATCGTTACTCATTGACTCAGTACTGGTACCCCGTGTATATAACCATACCCCTGCACATAGACTCAGAACTGGTACCACGTGTATATAACCATACCCCTGCACATTGACTCAGTACTGGTACCTGTGTATATAACCAAGTTATCGTTACTCATTGTGTCATTTTTCTATTATTTATCTTTTCTTTCTGTCTGCGTTGTTGGGAAGTCCCAGTCAGCATTTCACTGTTAGTCTACACCTGTTGTTTACCAAGCATTTCCCTGTTAGTCTACACCTGTTGTTTACCAAGCATTTCACTGTTAGTCTACACCTGTTGTGTACCAAGCATTTCACTGTTAGTCTACACCTGTTGCTAACCAAGCATTTCACGGTTAGTCTCCACTTGTTGCTAACCAAGCATTTCCCTGTTAGTCTACACCTGTTGTTTACCAAGCATTTCACTGTTAGTCTCCACCTGTTGTTTACCAAGCATTTCACTGTTAGTCTACACCTGTTGTTTACCAAGCATTTCACTGTTAGTCTACACCTGTTGTTTACCAAGCATTTCACTGTTAGTCTACACCTGTTGTTTACCAAGCATTTCACTGTTAGTCGACACCTGTTGTTTCCAAGCATTTCACTGTTAGTCTACACCTGTTGTTGTTAGTCTACACCTGTTGCTTACCAAGCATTTCACTGTTTGTCTACACCTGTTGTTTACCAAGCATTTCACTGTTAGTCTACACCTGTTGTTTCCAAGCATTTCACTGTTAGTCTACACCTGTTGTTTACCAAGCATTTCACTGTTAGTCTACACCTGTTGTTTACTAAGCATTTCACTGCTAGTCTACACCTGTTGTTTACCAAGCATTTCACTGTTAGTCTACACCTGTTGTTTACCAAGCATTTCACTGTTAGTCTACACCTGTTGTTTACCAAGCATTTCACTGTTAGTCTACACCTGTTGTTTACCAAGCATTTCACTGTTAGTCTACACCTGTTGTTTACCAAGCATTTCACTGTTAGTCTACACCTGTTGTTTACCAAGCATTTCACTGTTAGTCTACACCTGTTGTTTACCAAGCATTTCACTGTTAGTCTACACCTGTTGTTTACCAAGCATTTCACTGTTAGTCTACACCTGTTGTTTACCAAGCATTTCACTGTTAGTCTACACCTGTTGTTTCCAAGCATTTCACTGTTAGTCTACACCTGTTGTTTACCAAGCATTTCACTGTTAGTCTACACCTGTTGTTTACCAAGCATTTCACTGTTAGTCTACACCTGTTGTTTACCAAGCATTTCCCTGTTAGTCTACACCTGTTGTTTACCAAGCATTTCACTGTTAGTCTACACCTGTTGCTTACCAAGCATTTCACTGTTAGTCTACACCTGTTGTTTACCAAGCATTTCACTGTTAGTCTACACCTGTTGTTTACCAAGCATTTCCCTGTTAGTCTACACCTGTTGTTTACCAAGCATTTCACTGTTAGTCTACACCTGTTGTTTACCAAGCATTTCACTGTTAGTCTACACCTGTTGTTTACCAAGCATTTCACTGTTAGTCTACACCTGTTGTTTACCAAGCATTTCACTGTTAGTCTACACCTGTTGTTTACCAAGCATTTCACTGTTAGTCTACACCTGTTGCTTACCAAGCATTTCACTGTTAGTCTACACCTGTTGTTTACCAAGCATTTCACTGTTAGTCTACACCTGTTGTTTACCAAGCATTTTACTGTTAGTCTACACCTGTTGTTTACCAAGCATTTCCCTGTTAGTCTACACCTGTTGTTTACCAAGCATTTCACTGTTAGTCTACACCTGTTGTTTACCAAGCATTTCACTGTTAGTCTACACCTGTTGCTTACCAAGCATTTCACTGTTAGTCTACACCTGTTGTTTACCAAGCATTTCACTGTTAGTCTACACCTGTTGTTTACCAAGCATTTCACTGTTAGTCTACACCTGTTGTTTACCAAGCATTTCACTGTTAGTCTACACCTGTTGTTTACCAAGCATTTCCCTGTTAGTCTACACCTGTTGTTTACCAAGCATTTCACTGTTAGTCTACACCTGGTGTTTACCAAGCATTTCACTGTTAGTCTACACCTGTTGTTTACCAAGCATTTCCCTGTTAGTCTACACCTGTTGTTTACCAAGCATTTCACTGTTAGTCTACACCTGTTGTTTACCAAGCATTTCACTGTTAGTCTACACCTGTTGCTTACCAAGCATTTCACTGTTAGTCTACACCTGTTGCTTACCAAGCATTTCACTGTTAGTCTACACCTGTTGCTTACCAAGCATTTCACTGTTAGTCTACACCTGTTGCTTACCAAGCATTTCACTGTTAGTCTACACCTGTTGTTTACCAAGCATTTCACTGTTAGTCTACACCTGTTGTTTACCAAGCATTTCACTGTTAGTCTGTACACCTGTTGTTTACCAAGCATGTGACAAATAGCATTTGATTTGATTTATACCATAGTAATAGATATGCTAATATCATCTGTTTATAAACATTAGTTCATATGTATTTGTAATAACATTAATAAATACTAAATCGTACTAAAAGCAACAACTGTTTAACCATAAAAATCTGCAAGTTTTTTTTTTACAGAGTTAATATTTCTCTCAGTTCCTATTTTCAATCAAAATATTTCCACCCACCTGCTTCCTGCTCGGTCAGCCTGTCTGACCAATCAGTAGAATTCCACCCACCTGCTTCCTGCTCGGTCAGCCTGTCTGACCAATCAGTAGAATTCCACCCACCTGCTTCCTGCTCGGTCAGCCTTTCTGACCAATCAGTAGAATTCCACCCACCTGCTTCCTGCTCGGTCAGCCTGTCTGACCAATCAGTAGAATTCCACCCACCTGCTTCCTGCTCGGTCAGCCTGTCTGACCAATCAGTAGAATTCCACCCACCTGCTTCCTGCTCGGTCAGCCTGTCTGACAAACATGAAAGAAAGACAATGTTTGGGTGTTTTTATTCTTTTACAGTCTGGAGAGGAAGGCTTTGCCATAACAGACCATTTTAGATCAGAAAGTCTGGAGAGGAAGGCTTTCACCCGTGTTCAAAGGTTAATAAGTGTCTCAGAAATGTCTGAAGTTTCCACTGTGTGGTAGGTAGCTGCCCAGAGAGAGAGAGAGAGAGAGAGAGGCTGTCCAGGCATCAGCATGTCTCACCTTTCACTATTTACTTTCCCAGTTTTACTCTGTCTAACACTTTTAGAGTGTATTCAAACTCTGTCACCTAGGACACTATTCCAGTAATCTGCATTGTGTGCGAATGTAAACCTTCCACCCAATAGATCAGGAACACATCCATCTGGGTACGGGGTGGTGGGGGCCGCGGGGGTAAGGGGTCGTGGGGGCTGTGGGGGTAAGGGGGTAAGTGGTGGTGGGGGCCGCGGGGGTAAGGGGTCGTGGGGGCTGTGGGGGTAAGGGGGTATGGGGTGGTGGGGGCCGTGGGGGTAAGGGGGTACGGGGTGGTGTGGGCTGTGGGGGTAAGGGGGTACGGGGTGGTGGGGGCCGCGGGGGTAAGGGGGTATGGGGTGGTGGGGGCCGTGGGGGTAAGGGGGTATGGGGTGGTGGGGGCTGTGGGGGTAAGGGGGTGCGGGGTGGTGGGGGCCGCGGGGGTAAGGGGTGGTGGGGGTAAGGGGGTAAGGGGTCGTGGGGGCTGTGGGGGTAAGGGGGTATGGGGTGGTGGGGGTAAGGGGGTATGGGGTTGTGCGGGTAAGGGGGTAAGGGGGTAAGGGGTGGTGGGGGTAAGGGGGTAAGGGGTGGTGGGGGCTGTGGAGGTAAGGGGTTGTGGGGCCTGCGGGGGTAAGGGGTTGTGGGGACTGTGGGGGTAAGGGGTTGTGGGGGCGGGCTGTGGGGGTAAGGGGCTGTGGGGGTAAGGTTGTGGGGGTAAGGGGTTGTGGGGGCTGTGGGGGTAAGGGGTTGTGGGGGCTGTGGGGGTAAGGGGTTGTGGGGGCTGTGGGGGTAAGCGGTTGTGGGGGCTGTGGGGGTAAGCGGTTGTGGGGGTAAGGGGTTGTGGGGGTAAGGGGGTAAGGGGCTGTGGGGGTAAGGGGGTAAGGGGTGTGGGGGCTGTGGGGGGTAAGGGGGTTGTGTGGGCTGTGGGGGGGTATGGGGCTGTGGGGGTAAGGGGGTAAGGGGTTGTGGGGGCTGTGGGGGTAAGGGGTTGTGGGGGTAAGGGGTTGTGGGGGTAAGGGGGTAAGGGGGGTGGTGGGGGCTGTGGAGGTAAGGGGTTGTGGGGGTAAGGGGGGTAAGGGGGGTTGTGGGGCCTGTGGGGGTAGGGGCTGAGGGGTTGTGGGGTAAGGGGGTAAGGGGTTGTGGGGGGGGGTAAGGGGGTTGGGGGGGCGGGCTGTGGGGGTAAGGGGCTGAGGGGGTAAGGGGTTGTGGGGGGGGGTAGGGGTTGTGGGGGTTGTGGGGGTGTGGGGGTAAGGGGTTGTGGGGGTAAGGGGGGGTTGTGGGGGTAAGGGGCTGTGGGGGCTGTGGGGGTAAGGGGCTGTGGGGGCTGTGGGGGTAAGGGGTTGGGGGTAAGGGGTTGTGGGGGCTGTGGGGGTAAGGGGTTGTGGGGGTAAGGGGTTGTGGGGCTGTGGGGGTAAGGGGTTGTGGGGGTAAGGGGGTAAGGGGTTGTGGGGGTAAGGGGTTGTGGGGGCTGTGGGGGTAAGGGGTTGTGGGGGGGCTGTGGGGGTAAGGGGTTGTGGGGGTAAGGGGTTGTGGGGGCTGTGGGGGTAAGGGGTTGTGGGGGCTGTGGGGGTAAGGGGTTGTGGGGGCTGTCCACAAACGGCCAAACTTTAATTTACCGCTGCTTTTTACATGGACATTCAGAATTAGAGCACCCCATCGCTCCTCCAGGAATTAATTATACTTTAGAGAAGTCCGAGCAGGCTTCCATCTAAATCTCTCTCCTTCTCATCCCCTCTCTCTCTCTTGGTCCCTCTCTCTGCCTCCCTCTCCCTCTCTCTCCCTCCCTCTCCCTCTCTCTCCCTCACTCCCTCCCTCTCCCTCTCCCTCCCTTTCCTTCTCCCTCACTCTTCCTCTCCCTCCCTCTCTCTCCCTGGCTCCTTCTCTCTCTCTCTCTCTCTCTCTCTCTCTCTCTCTCTCTCCCTCCCTCTCTCTCCCTCCCCCTCTCTCTCCCTCGCTCCCTCTCTCTCTCTCTCTCTCTCTCTCTCTCTCTCTCTCTCCCTCCCTCTCTCTCCCTCCCTCTCTCTCTCTCTCTCTCTCTCTCTCCCCCTCCCTCCCTCCCTCCCTCCCTTTCCACCTCCTTGAGCTGCTCTTTCGTTCCAGGAAAAAGATAGAGGGAGGTGGTGAAACCATATCGTCTTAAATGTTATTTATAAAGCCTCAGAGCCTCCTAAATCTCAGCTATCGCTAATGTTTTCATATATAACAGTATAAAAGATGACAGACTTATTGTCCAGTTGAAAAAGTCCAGGACAACATTTTCCCAGGGAGAAAAAAACCTTGATAATGAGTTTATAACTGTCCTCCCTCAGACGTAGGCAGTTCATTTAGGGGTATTTAGATATCCATGCTAATGAATTATTCAACATAGTTTGTAATAAAGTGATCAAAGGAAGGTGTTTGAAACAGGTACCAGTCTAGCCTCGATATCATATAGAATTGAAAGAACTTACCAATGGTCCACAGGTTCAAGTATCCATTCATTCATCCATTCATTCATTCATTCATTCATTCATTAATCCATCCATCCATCCATCCATCCATCCATTCATTCATTCATTCATTAATCCATGCATTCATTCATTCATTCATTCATTCATTCATTAATCCATCCATTCATTCATTCATTAATCCATCTATCCATCCATGCATTCATTCATTCATTCATTCATTAATCCATCCATCCATCCATCCATTCATTCATTCATTCATCCATCCATCCATTCATTCATTCATTCATTCATCCATCCATCCATCCATCCATCCATTCATTCATTCATTCATTCATTCATTCATTCATCCATCCATCCATCCATGCATGCATGCATGCATGCATTCATTCATTCATTCATTCATCCATGCATGCATTTATTCATTCATTCATTCATCCATCCATTCATTCATTCATTCATTCATTCATCCATCCATCCATCCATCCGTGCGTGCGTGCGTGCGTGCGTTCGTTCGTTCGTCCGTGCGTGCGTGCGTTCGTCCGTCCGTCCGTCCGTCCGTCCGTCCGTCCGTCCGTCCGTGCGTCCGTCCGTCCGTCCGTCCGTCCATTCATTCATTCATTCATCCATCCATCCATCCATCCATCCATCCATCCATCCATTCATTCATTCATTCATTCATTCATTCATTCCATCCATCCATCCATCCATCCATCCATCCATCCATCCATCCATTCATTCATTCATTCATTCATTCATTCATTAATCCGTCCGTCCGTCCGTCCGTCCGTTCATTCATTCATTCATTCATTCATTCATTCATCCATCCATCCATCCATCCATCCATCCATTCATTCATTCATTCATTCATTCATTAATCCATCCATCCATCCGTCCATTCATTCATCCATCCATCCATCCATCCATCCGTCCATCCATTCATTCATTCATTCATTCATTAATCCATCCATCCATCCATGCATTCATTCATTCATTCATCCATCCATCCATCCATGCATGCATGCATTCATTCATTCATTCATTCATTCATCCATCCATTCATTCATTCATTAATTCATTCATCCATCCATTCATTCATCCATCCATCTATTCATTCATTCATTCATCCATCCATCCATCCATCCATCCATCCATCCATCCATCCATCCATCCATCCATTCATTCATTCATTCGTTTAACAGGAAGTCCTAGATATTCCTCTGTAAAGGAGAGAAGAAAGAAAACTATAATTTACTTTCCTTCAATTTGCATACTTGTAAAAACTCAGATTGCAATCTATTAATAGTCTATTTATAGAACAGATCAGAGAATTCAACAAGGCCATTTACATTTGAGCAGATCAGAGAGTTCAACAAGGCCAATTATGGTTGAGCAGATCAGAGAGTTCAACAAGGCCAATTATGGTTGAGCAGATCAGAGAGTTCAACAAGGCCAATTATGGTTGAGCAGATAAGAGAGTTCAACAAGGCCAATTATGGTTGAGCAGATCAGAGAGTTCAACAAGGCCAATTATGGTTGAGCAGATCAGAGAGTTCAACAAGGCCAATTATGGTTGAGCAGATCAGAGAGTTCAACAAGGCCAATTATGGTTGAGCAGATCAGAGAGTTCAACAAGGCCAATTATGGTTGAGCAGATCAGAGAGTTCAACAAGGCCAATTATGGTTGAGCAGATCAGATAATAATAATAATAATAATATATGCCATTTAGCAGACGCTTTTATCCAAAGCGACTTACAGTCATGTGTGCATACATTCTACGTATGGGTGGTCCCGGGAATCGAACCCACTACCCTGGCGTTACAAGCGCGTTGCTCTACCAACTGAGCTACAGAAGAGTTCAATAAGGACTTTTATAATTGATTCCTTTTCAATGAATGAATTAATTAATACTTGGATGTCTATAAATGTGAGTTCAACAAGGCCATTTATAATTGAGCAGATCCTAACAGAGAGTTCAACAAGACCATTTGTAGTTGAGCAGGGCTGATCAGAGAGTTCAACAAGACCATTTGTAGTTGAGCAGATCAGATTTTTGGTGATAAACTACGTCAAACTGCAAATAAAATAGGTCTTATAACAGTAGATTGTCTCTTTCTATAAAGGCCCGTTAATAGCAATGATTGGTGGAATAACACATTGCCCTAGTAACGCAACCATGTTAGCAGGGCTCTCAAGACTGAGGCTTCAGATCAGCGGGCGTACACAGCAATCTTCTGGCACAACAGAGACCCTGTTTTCAGACACCCTCTAATTGAGGGACAGAGGGGGGCGGGGGGGTGTAACGACAAAAAAAAAAGTATAATGTTTGACAGACATGAACTGGGGTCCTGGTTGTTGTTGAACAGTTTCTGATGATTAAAAAAAAAAAAGAACTTAATCATAACCGAGTCTGTAAAGTACGATGGGTCTGGACTTGGCCGGTTACTCCCGGCAGGCATGTCAACACCACAGAGAATTCTAAATATTTCTGACACAGTTCAGCCAATATCCCATGTTCATGGAACAGAGCAGCCTGCAGTGAATCACTATTTTAGAGGGAGAAGTAACTATAGTAGCGTTGCATCCCAAATGGTATCCTAATCCCTATATAGGGCAGTCCTAAGTGTGTCACTATATCGGGATTGGGCCCTGGTCATAACTTAGTGCGCTATATACGGTCTGGTCGAAAGTAGTACACTATGTAGGGAATAGGGTGCCATTTCAGATGGATTACTGGCTCTCTCTCTCTCTCTGTCGAGCGTTGCCAGCGTTACTGTACTTTGTCGCCATGTGGACCAGCTGCTTGTTGACTTGTTACCGAGACATGAAGAATAAGGGACCCGCTGTGAGCTGACTAGAGCAGTAGAGAGTGAGAACAATCTTTGATTCCCTCAGTTTTCTCAGTTCTTTTCCAGTTAAGACGCCATAAAGTGATAACGGTGGTCGTAAATCAAGATGTTTTCTTGAAAACTGTATATTTTTTTATTATTATTATTTTGTATTTATGTTTGTACACTGCCCTTTAACTCAAATGTATTTAAAAGTCTTCTGTCGTAAATACTTTGAGACTGTGGAAGTGGCTGTCTTAACCGGTTGTCTAGAAAGGATTCATGAGAGGGAATCGAGCAGGAAGCAGAGGGTCGATAGTGCGGCTACCAGAAACAGTGTAATTAATGTACGTCCATTATTTAGAAAGAGTGGCAGCTTGTAGTCAGTGAAACGGAGACCAATGGAATAGAGGCATGACAGTTATGGGTACAATCACTGATTTTTTTGCATATCCTGCTTCTGCACCTCTTGACCTCTTGACCTCTGATTCTGAACTATGTGGATATAAAGCGTCTTCCACATTCTACTCTGATTAAGGTTAGGGTTTGACGCGTGGGACACTTTTACGCCGGAGAGAGAGAGATCTCCTGTGGAAGTGGACGGTCGTCTCTGATTGCTCTTTTGATCAACACAAATCGTTAGAATGTTGTCCCGAGTTAAGTACTCATTTCTGATTGGTCCATGTGCAACGCCGAATCCTAAGCTAGAACACATGCCCTCTTTTGGTAAACTTAGTTCCCATAAACCCACAGGGGGGACGCTAATGAGCCGCGCTACAGAGCCTATGAGTTCCACACAGATGAGTGCTGAGTTGTCGTGGTTGGTGCATGCACTGTCGGAAAAAAAACCCGGAGATACTTGGGCTACATTAAATGTTTTCAGATCGATAGTGTTGCCATGCTAACCTTCCTCTCTCTCCCATTCGTTGCTGAATGTTCCCGGAGTGGATGCAACCGCTGCCTGTCAGTTAGTCAGACTACAGGTGGATACAGGATACATCAGACCAGGACCGACTGACTGAACAGTGGTGCAGATCTGTTTCCAGACGCATGAGGTTTGCATTTAAAAATGGCCTCCAGACTCTCCAGCACTCTGTTTATTATCCTGACGACCTCCACCTGGGAGTAATGATTAGTTAAAAACAATCCCATGTTTACATCTACATGGGTAGTAAAAGGGAAATGTTTGTATTTACAATTCAACCCGGTTGTTGAGGTGGGGGGGGGGGTGCAGTTGCCACACTGAGCTCAGTCAGACAGTCCCGATCGCTAATGGTTCTCCTTAGTTACGATACAACACCATGCGAGAGTTGGACGGCGCTCTGGTATGAAGCACAGGGATGCTTTCCACATCACCAGTTTTGTTGGTTCTGCATGTGTCATAATGGGTGTAGCGTTGCAGTTGTTAGTTCTTAACGTTTCACATTAGCTCCGTAGCTAGATGGGATGGACGCTGGCCCATCTGGCGCCACTACCAGGCTTTACCTCACCCATTTAGGTCAACAACAGATGTGGGAGAAATGCTTCTTCTGTACTTCCCCTTCTGAACGTGTTCGGTCCATTTGGATGTCATAGAAATCTCCTCTGTTCTCTTAAAAGCTTTTACACACATGCGTCCCCACAATCACCTCATCTCTCCTTTCTCAAATGGTAGTACTGTGGTCTGTCTTTAGAGAGCAGAGGCAGTCTCTACTGGTAGTACTGTGGTCTGTCTTTAGAGAGCAGAGACAGTCTCTACTGGTAGTACTGTGGTCTGTCTTTAGAGAGCAGAGGCAGTCTCTACTGGTAGTACTGTGGTCTGTCTTTAGAGAGCAGAGGCAGTCTCTACTGGTAGTACTGTGGTCTGTCTTTAGAGAGCAGAGGCAGTCTCTACTGGTAGTACTGTGGTCTGTCTTTAGAGAGCAGAGGCGGTCTCTACTGGCAGTACTGTGGTCTGTCTTTAGAGAGCAGAGACAGTCTCTACTGGTAGTACTGTGGTCTGTCTTTAGAGAGCAGAGGCAGTCTCTACTGGTAGTACTGTGGTCTATCTTTAGAGAGCAGAAACAGTCTCTACTGGTAGTACTGTGGTCTGTCTTTAGAGAGCAGAGGCAGTCTCTACTGGTAGTACTGTGGTCTGTCTTTAGAGAGCAGAGGCAGTCTCTACTGGTAGTACTGTGGTCTATCTTTAGAGATCAGAAGCAGTCTCTACTGGTAGTACTGTGGTCTATCTTTAGAGAGCAGAAACAGTCTCTACCGGTAGTACTGTGGTCTATCTTTAGAGAGCAGAGACAGTCTCTACTGGTAGTACTGTGGTCTGTATTTAGAGACCAGAAACAGTCTCTACTGGTAGTACTGTGGTCTATCTTTAGAGAGCAGAGGCAGTCTCTACTGGTAGTACTGTGGTCTGTCTTTAGAGACCAGAAACAGTCTCTACTGGTAGTACCGTTATCTGTCTTTAGAGAGCAGAGACAGTCTCAACAGAGATAGAGGGATGAAGGAGGGATGAAGGAGGGATGAAGGAGGGATGAAGGATGGATGAAGGATGGATGAAGGAAGGATGAAGGAGGGATGAAGGAGGGATGAAGGATGGGTGAAGGAGGGATGAAGGATGGATGAAGGAAGAATGAATGATGGATGAAGGAGGGATGAAGGAGGGATGAAGGATGGATGAAGGAGGGATGAAGGATGGATGAAGGAGGGATGAAGGAGGGATGAAGGAGGGATGAAGGATGGATGAAGGAGGGATGAAGGAGGGATGAAGGATGGATGAAGGAGGGATGAAAGAAGATTGAGGGATGGATGAAGGATGGATGAAGGAGGGATGAAGGAGGGATGAATGATGGATGAAGGATGGATGAAGGAGGGATGGAGGAGGGATGAAGGAGGGATGGAGGAGGGATGAAGGATGGATGAAGGATGGATGAAGGAGGGATGAAAGAAGGATGAAGGATGGATGAAGGAGGGATGAAGGATGGATGAAGGAGGGATGAAGGAGGGATGAAAGAAGGATGAAGGATGGATGAAGGGGTAATACAGTCAGACTAGTGGACAGCTATTGACAATAATGAAGGGACGGTTAGGGGACAGTGGTGGAAGTGAGCCAAATGGAGGGGGGTTGAGCCACCCTTGTTTCTAGGAAACCGTACGCAAAATTAATCATGTGACCAGATATTTAGGAAGAGGTCATCATTTCATGGAGTCTGTGAAGGAAGACACCACATGGAAAAAGTGGTAAGCAAGTTAGGTCCCTCAACACCACAATAGGGATATCTTCAACCACCAACTTACCATCCTGAGACAAGGCCGAGTATAGCCCACAAAGATCTCCACCACGGCACAACCCAAGGGGGGCGCCAACCCAGACAGGAAGATCACTTCAGTGAATCAACCCACTCAAGTGATGCACCCCTCCTAGGGACGGCATGGAAGAGCACCAGTAAGCCAGTGACTCAGCCCCTGTAATAGGGTTAGAGGCAGAGAATCCTAGTGGAAAGAGGGGAACCGGCCAGGCAGAGACAGCAAGGGCGGTTCGTTGCTCCAGAGCCTTTCCGTTCACCTTCATACTCCTAGGCCAGACTACACTCAATCATATGACCCACTGAAGATATGAGTCTTCAGTAAAGACTTAAAGGTTGAGACCGAGTCTGCGTCTCTCACATGGGTAGGCAGACCGTTCCATAAAAATTGAGCTCTATAGGAGAAAGCCCTGCCTCCAGCTGTTTGCTTAGAAATTCTAGGGATAGTTAGGATGCCTGCGTCTTGTGACCGTAGCGTACGTGTAGGTATGTACGGCAGGACCAAATCGTAAAGATAGATAGGAGCAAGCCCATGTAATGCTTTGTAGGTTAGCAGTAAAACCTTGAAATCAGCCCTTGCCTTAACAGGAAGCCAGTGTAGAGAGGCTAGAGCTGGAGTAATATGATGGTTTGGTTCTAGTCAAGATTCTAGCAGCCGTATTTAGCACTAACTGAAGTTTATTTTGTGCTTTATCCGGGTAGCAGGAAAGTAGAGCATTGCAGTAGTCTAACCTAGAAGTAACAAAAGCATGGATACATTTTTCTGCATCATTTTTGGACAGAAAGTTCCTGAATTTTGCAATGTTACTTAGACGGAAAAAAAAGCTGTCCTTGACACAGTCTTGATATGTTCGTCAAAAGAGAGATCAGGGTCCAGAGTAACGCCGAGGTCCTTCACAGTTTTATTTGAGACGACTGTACAACCATTAAGATGAATTGTCAGATTCAACAGAAGATCTAAGAGTCATAGAAGGTTCTCTGTGCTACAGCACAGCAAGCGGTACCGATGCACCAAGTCTGTTGTTTACCAAGCGTTTCCCTGTTAGTCCACACCTGTTGTTTACCAAGCGTTTCCCTGTTAGTCTACACCTGTTGTTTACCAAGCATTTCACTGTTAGTCTACACCTGTTGTTTACCAAGCGTTTCCCTGTTAGTCTACATCTGTTGTTTACCAAGCATTTCCCTGTTAGTCTACACCTGTTGTTTACCAAGCGTTTCCCTGTTCGTCTACACCTGTTGTTTACCAAGCGTTTCCCTGTTAGTCTACACCTGTTGTTTACCAAGCGTTTCCCTGTTAGTCTACACCTGTTGTTTACCAAGCGTTTCCCTGTTCGTCTACACCTGTTGTTTACCAAGCGTTTCCCTGTTAGTCTACACCTGTTGTTTACCAAGCGTTTCCCTGTTAGTCTACACCTGTTGTTTACCAAGCATTTCCCTGTTAGTCTACACCTGTTGTTTACCAAGCATTTCACTGTTAGTCTACACCTGTTGCTTACCAAGCGTTTCCCTGTTTGTCTACACCTGTTGTTTACTAAGCGTTTCCCTGTTAGTCTACACCTGTTGTTTACTAAGCGTTTCCCTGTTAGTCTACACCTGTTGCTTACCAAGCGTTTCCCTGTTAGTCTACACCTGTTGCTTACCAAGCGTTTCCCTGTTAGTCTACACCTGTTGTTTACCAAGCATTTCCCTGTTAGTCTACACCTGTTGCTTACCAAGCGTTTCCCTGTTAGTCTACACCTGTTGTTTACCAAGCATTTCCCTGTTAGTCTACACCTGTTGCTTACCAAGCGTTTCCCTGTTCGTCTACACCTGTTGTTTACCAAGCATTTCCCTGTTAGTCTACACCTGTTGCTTACCAAGCGTTTCCCTGTTCGTCTACACCTGTTGTTTACCAAGCGTTTCCCTGTTCGTCTACACCTGTTGCTTACCAAGCGTTTCCCTGTTAGTCTACACCTGTTGTTTACCAAGCATGTGACATATACAATTGGATTTGATTTTGACATGGAGCTATTGTTGAGATGCATGTTGTTAGTGACTCTTGGAGCTGTTGTTGAGATGCATGTTGTTAGTCACCTGTTGGCTCTTGTTTCCCTGTTAGCTGTTACCAAGCATTTCCCTGAGATGCACCTGTTGTTAGTTTCCCTGGCTACACCTTGGAGCTGTTGTCTACACCTGTTGAGATGCATGTTGTTAGTGGCTCTTGGAGCTGTTTCCCTGTTGAGATGCATGTTGTTAGTGTTAGTCTCTTGGAGCTGTTAGTTGTTACCAAGCATTTCCCTGTTAGTCTACACCTGTTGAGCGTTTCCCTGTTAGTCTACACCTTACCAAGCGTTTCCCTGTTAGTCTACACCTGTTGTTTGTTTCCCTGTTAGTCTACACCTGTTGTTTAAAGCGTTTCCCTGTTAGTCTACACCTGTTGTTTACCAAGCGTTTCCCTGTTAGTCTACACCTGTTGTTTCCAAGCATTTCACTGTTGTCTACACCTGTTTAGTCTACACCTGTTGTTACCAAGCATTTCCCTGGTCTCTTGGAGCTGTTGTTGAGATGCATGTTGTTAGTGGCGTTTTGGAGCTGTTTGAGAGCGTTTCCCTGTTAGCATACCAAGCATTTTGTTGTTACCAAAGCGTTTCCCTGAGATGCACCTGTTGTTAGTGGCTCTTGGAGCTGTTCCCTGAGATGCATGTTGTTAGTGGCTCTTGGACCTGTTTGAGATGCACCTGTTGTTAGCGTTTCCTGGCTCTTGGAGCTGTTAGTTTGAGCGTTTCCCTGTTAGTCTACACCTGTTGTTACCAAGTGGCTCTACCAAGCGTTTCCCTGAGCTGTTTGAGAGTCTACATGTTGCATTTCACTGTTAGTCGTACCTGTTGCGTTTCCCTGTTAGTCTAGCATTTCCCTGTTAGTCTACACCTGGCTAGTCTACTCGTTTCCCTGGACCTGTTTGAGATGCATTTTGTTAGTGGCTCTTGGAGCTGTTTGAGATGTCTACATGTTGTTAGCATTTCACTGGCTCTTGGAGCTGTTTGAGATGCATGTTGTTAGTGGCTCTTGGTTTCCCTGTTAGTCTACACCTGTCTACACCTGTTGCTTACCAAGCGTTTCCCTGTTAGTCTACACCTTTGAGATGCATGTTGTTAGTGGCACCTGTTTTTGGACCTGTTTGAGATGCATGTTGTTAGTGGCTCTTGGACCTGTTTGAGATGCATGTTGTTAGTGGCTCTTGGACCTGTTTGAGATGCATGTTGTTAGTGGCTCTTGGACCTGTTTGAGATGCATGTTGTTAGTGGCTCTTGGAGCTGTTTGAGATGCATGTTGTTAGTGGCTCTTGGACCTGTTTGAGATGCATGTTGTTAGTGGCTCTTGGACCTGTTGTTGAGATGCATGTTGTTAGTGGCTCTTGGAGCTGTTTGAGATGCATGTTGTTAGTGGCTCTTGGACCTGTTTGAGATGCATGTTGTTAGTGGCTCTTGGAGCTGTTTGAGATGCATGTTGTTAGTGGCTCTTGGAGCTGTTTGAGATGCATGTTGTTAGTGGCTCTTGGACCTGTTTGAGATGCATGTTGTTAGTGGCTCTTGGACCTGTTTGAGATGCATGTTGTTAGTGGCTCTTGGAGCTGTTTGAGATGCATGTTGTTAGTGGCTCTTGGACCTGTTTGAGATGCATGTTGTTAGTGGCTCTTGGACCTGTTTGAGATGCATGTTGTTAGTGGCTCTTGGAGCTGTTTGAGATGCATGTTGTTAGTGGCTCTTGGACCTGTTGTTGAGATGCATGTTGTTAGTGGCTCTTGGACCTGTTGTTGAGATGCATGTTGTTAGTGGCTCTTGGAGCTGTTTGAGATGCATGTTGTTAGTGGCTCTTGGACCTGTTTGAGATGCATGTTGAGTGGCTCTGGACCTGTTTGAGATGCATGTTGTTAGTGGCTCTTGGACCTGTTTGAGATGCATGTTGTTAGTGGCTCTTGGACCTGTTTGAGATGCATGTTGTTAGTGGCTCTTGGACCTCTTTGAGATGCATGTTGTTAGTGACTCTTGGACCTGTTTGAGATGCATGTTGTTGTGGCTTTTGGACCTGTTTGAGATGCATGTTGTTAGTGGCTCTTGGAGCTGTTTGAGATGCATGTTGTTAGTGGCTCTTGGACCTCTTTGAGATGCATGTTGTTAGTGACTCTTGGACCTGTTTGAGATGCATGTTGTTAGTGGCTCTTGGAGCTGTTTGAGATGCATGTTGTTAGTGACTCTTGGACCTGTTTGAGATGCATGTTGTTAGTGGCTCTTGGAGCTATGCTTGGCATGCATGCTGTGCACTCAGATGACCTGGTGCATTCCATTATGTGGCGACTGGCTGGTGCGATTAGCTTTTGGTGTAGTTGGCGTTGTTGATTGGGTCTGTTTACAGGGGTACACAGGGGTCTTCTCTCCCCGGGACCCTCTACAGCTCTGACCCCGTTGATAATGCGGTAGACAAAGCCTTCCTTTCCCAGAAGCCTTCCCACTGCTTCCTCTGAAAGCACTAATTGCATCATAAAAGGAGGGGATGTTTCTCTTTCTTTAACAACATCGATGGAATCCATGAAAAAAAGAACATGAAAATGCTGGAGAGCCTGAAGCCGCATTGTCCCAGGGCTTTGTTAGACATGACGGGGGACAGCTTAATAAATGCCGTGGAGATGGTGGGGCCGGGACTTGACATGCCACAGCGCAGCCGACTGAACACTCTTCTGATCATTAGAGAAAGTTTTAAGACATCCTTTTACATGGCAGCCCGCTGGGACGTGGCAGCCCGCTGGGACGTGGCAACCCGCTGGGACGTGGCAACCCGCTGGGACGTGGCAGCCCGCTGGGACGTGGCAGCCCGCTGGGACGTGGCAACGCGCTGGGACGTGGCAACCCGCTGGGACGTGGCAGGGCTGGGACGTGGCAACCCGCTGGGACGTGGCAGGGCTGGGACGTGGCAGGGCTGGGACGTGACAACCCGCTGGGACCTGGCAACCTGCTGGGACATGGCAACCCGCTGGGACTTGGCAACCCGCTGGGACGTGGCAACCCACTGGGACGTGGCAGCCCGCTGGGACGTGGCAACCCGCTGGGGCGTGGCAACCCGCTGGGACATGGACCCGCTGGGGCGTGACAACCCGCTGGGGCGTGGCAGCCCACTGGGACGTGGCAACCCGCTGGGACATGGCAACCCGCTGGGACGTGGCAACCCGCTGGGATGTGGCAGGGCTGGGACGTGACAACCCGCTGGGGCGTGGCAACCCGCTGGGACGTGGCAACCCGCTGGGATGTGGCAGGGTTGTGGCGTGGCAACCCGCCGTGGCAACCCGCTGGGACATGGCAACCCGCTGGGACGTGGGCTGGGACCTGGCAACCTGCTGGGACATGGACCCGCTGGGGCGTGACAACCCGCTGGGGCGTGGCAACCCACTGGGGCGTGGCAACCCGCTGGGACATGGCAACCCGCTGGGGCGTGGACCCGCTGGGGCGTGGCAACCCGCTGGGGCGTGGCAACCCGCTGGGATGTGGCAGGGTTGTGGCGTGGCAACCCGCTGGGACGTGGCACCCGCTGGGACATGGCAACCCGCTGGGGCGTGGCAACCCGCTGGGACCTGGCAACCTGCTGGGACATGGCAACCCGCTGGGACGTGACAACCCGCTGGTGACAACCCGCTGGGGCGTGGCAACCCGCTGGGACATGGGCTGGGACGTGGCAACCCGCTGGGATGTGGCAGGGCTGGGGCGTGACAACCCGCTGGGGCGTGGCAACCCGCTGGGACGTGGACCCGCTGGGGCGTGGCAACCCGCTGGGATGTGGCAGGGCTGGGGACGTGGCGTGGCAACCCGCTGGGACGTGGCAACCCGCTGGGATGTGGCAGGGTTGTGGCGTGGCAACCCGCTGGGGCGTGGCAGGGTTGGGACGTGGCAACCCGCTGGGAATTGGCAGCCCGCTGGGACGTGGCAACCTGCTGGGACGTGGCAACCCGCTGGGACGTGGCAACCCGCTGGGACGTGGCAACCCGCTGGGACGTGGCAACCCGCTGGGATGTGGCAGGGTTGGGACGTGACAACCCGCTGGGACGTGGCAACCCGCTGGGACGTGGCAGCCCGCTAGGACGTGGCAGGGCTGGGACGTGGCAGGGCTGGGACGTGGCAGGGCTGGGACGTGGCAGGGTTGGGACGTGACAACCCGCTGGGACGAGGCAACCCGCTGGGACGTGACAACCCGCTGGAACGTGGCAACCCGCTGGGACGTGGCAACCCGCTGGGACGTGGCAACCCGCTGGGACGTGGCAACCCGCTGGGACGTGGCACCCGCCGTGGCAGGGCTGGGACGTGGCAGGGCTGGGGCGTGGCAGGGCAACGTGGCAGGGCTGGGGCGTGGCAGGGCTGTGGCAGGGTTGGGACGTGACAACCCGCTGGGACGTGGCAGGGCTGGGACGTGGCAGGGCTGGGACGTGGCAGGGCTGGGGCGTGGCAGGGCTGGGACGTGGCAACCCGCTGGGGACGTGGCAGGGCTGGGACGTGGCAAGCCGCTGGGACGTGGCAGGGCTGGGAGGTGGCAGGGTTGGGACGTGACAACGTGGCCGTGGCAGGGTTGGGACGTGGCAGGGCTGGGACGTGGCAGGGCTGGGACATGGCAGTGTTGGGACGTGGCAGGGTTGGGACGTGACAGGGTTGGGACGTGGCAGGGCTGGGACGTGGCAGGGTTGGGACGTGACAACCCGCTGGGACGAGGCAACCCGCTGGGACGTGACAACCCGCTGGAACGTGGCAACCCGCTGGGACGTGGCAACCCGCTGGGACGTGGCAACCCGCTGGGACGTGGCAACCCGCTGAGACTCCACCCTACTACTATAATGTACACAGCTGGTCAGCCAACAAGAACACAAATGACTCAATAAGACTAAAAGTAAAACTAAAAGATCACAGTCCTTGAGGATATTCTACTCCATTTGCATTAAAACCATATCTGTGTGACACATTAAGTACCCTTTATAAACTGGTACTGACAGAGTTACCGATAACCGTGCTCCCGCCCCCCTCTTGACATTTGACCCTCGTGTTGTTTCAGTGTTGTTGACATTAGCCGTGTGTCCGATTCACTCCATTGGAAACGCCCTGACGGGAGACATGGAGGTACCTGCTCGCCATCTCTCAACATGTCCCAACTCCTCAACCCTAATGCTATGAGGGGCATGCTGGTACTAACTCCACAGAATCCCTAGTCTAGTGGGAGAGAGAGAGAGAGAGAGAGAGAGAGAGAGAGAGAGAGAGAGAGAGAGAGAGAGAGAGAGGTACAGTCAACACCCGGCTTATCAGCACCTATCCACTCCCTCCAGCAGAAAGACACTGTCCATTAACCCAAGCTAAAAAAAAAATATACAAATAAAATAGTCGTTTTATGTATTTTTTACGCTCCCTGAACGTTTCGACGGAGGCTCCCAGGAATGTTCCCATGAAACCTCCTCTTGTTTGTTTTGCCAGTAAATGTTTGTGAATATAGAATATACCAGCGAAGGAAGAACATCATTAGCTGTTTTAGATGGAAAGGAAACGCATTTGCTGATGCGACGATTTCTCCCGAGTGTGACTGGGGTTCAGGGTGCCGTCCATAATTGACACAGATGAGATATATAAGTTCCCAATGCGCCACTATTTTAAAACGTTGTGAAGAAAGGTGAATCACGAAGGCTGAATCTTTTACTTCATCCAGTAAGAAGAATATAATTCATTCACTCTGTTTCCTATCTACAGGCATTAGTGGGAATGTATTCACATGTATCATCATCATCATCATCATCATCATCATCATCATCATCATCATCATCATCATCATCATCATCATCATCATCATCATATGCATCATCATATGCATCATCATCATCTTCATCTTCATCATCATCATCATCATATTCATCATCATCATCATCATCATCATCTTCATCACAGTGTGTTTTTCTTCTCCTCTGTCTTATTAGCAGCGACGTGCAGAATGTAATTCATCTCTTTAAATCACATCAAGTTTATTTTTTAAAAGTGTATTTATAAATGTATTTATAAATGTATTTATATAGCCCTTCTTACATCAGCCCCCCCCCCCAAAAAAAAAAACAGCAAGCAATGCAGGTGTAGAAGCACGGTGGCTTTAGATTGCAGGTGTAGAAGCACGGTGGCTTTAGATTGCAGGTGTAGAAGCACGGTGGCTTTAGATTGCAGGTGTAGAAGCACGGTGGCTTTAGAATGCAGGTGTAGAAGCACGGTGGCTTTAGATTGCAGGTGTAGAAGCACGGTGGCTTTAGATTGTAACCTATGAGCACAATGATGATCCACATTCCTCACGCTTGCTATTCAACCAACACAATGTAATGCTTCCCTTTTTCTCTCAACCCAATGGGTATAACTCTGTATATGTAAAACTTACCCATGTTCTCTCATGTTGCATGTTACAGCAAAGGTAGGGTCAAGTCATCTGAACTCCTTTCTCTTAAGTAGGGAGGGTTTCGATGCCCAGTGTAGGTATAATAACCTTGAGGGCCAAGTCATCTGAACTCCTTTCTCTTAGTAGGGAGGGTTTCGATGCCCAGTATAGGCCTACCTGTCATCAGCATCTAGATCTGAGGATCATTCCTTGGAGATGAGGCATATCCCCCCCCCCCCCCAAAACTATTTAATAAAATGCCATATTGCATCCCGTCTTCGTCGTTCATTCGGGTTAAGCGCTAACTTTATTGGGCTCAATATTTGCGAACATTAGAAACAGTTTAAATTTAAACAGCTGCTCCAGCCACAAAATGTGAATCAGCCAATTAAATTAATCGATTAATCCATTTTTTTTTTTAAATCATGAATTTATTTGCATTTGATAGAACAACCCCCCACCTCCTCCTCCCACCCCCATGCAGCATCGTGGTCGAGCGTTACACAAGTAAAGTAAATCAACAATGTTTATCTTTGATATAACTGTTTAAATTTAGACTGTTTCTAATGTTAGCAAGTATTGATGCCCAGTATAGCCCCCCCTCTAATCGCCTTAATGTTAATGTTCAACTCTGTCAGGGCAAGCCATTCCTTGGGTTTTCATTCAACCAACAAAACACATTTTTAAGATATCCTATGATTGTAATGATTAAACCGGAGGTGGATTCTGAACCTCGGTAGCCGATTAGAGCCGTCACTGTCTGCCGTTTTATAAACAGGATTTAGCTGTGTTGCAAGGGATCATGCCACAACTTGAAAAACATTCAGAATCTCGCTGGTCCCAATCTAAGCAAAGCCTGTGAGTACAAACACGGTACACAGGTGCACCCAACGCCGCCACAAAATAACATATTTCATATCCCAAGGTCAACTTGGCTCGATCATTCTGCATTTTTATTTGGCCAACTCCTAATTTCTGACTTTTTTAAAGTGGCAGTGTAAACCTTTGTGAGGTGTGGCCAGCCAGTAAAGGCCACTAGTTGCTGAAACACGTATTTATATGCAGCATAGGAGACCACGTTGTATGACTGCTCGAACTCAGATGATCTGACGGGTGCAGTCAGGGGATATGAAGAAACCTCTAATTTCCTGGATTCGTGAATCTCAAGTACTTGATATGCTTGTCGTTTGGCTCAGCTGGTAGAGCATGGCATGTGCAATGCCAGGGTTGTGGGTTTGATTCCCATGAGGGGAGGTGGGTGGGGGTACCGGTATGAAAAAAAGGACCAAAATGTAAGTTGCTTTGCTAAATGCAAAGCAGCATTGAATAATGGGACAATATGCTTCGCCACCTCTCTGAGTGTCAGGAACCACTTTAAACCTGTCAGGGAGACATTTCACAGTGATGAATCACCACAAGTAATGAGATGTTTTTTTTCTTATTTTTTAGGCTGTCGAACCAAACAGCGGATGGCTTTTATTGCTCTGTCGCAATTGATCTGTTCTTCCATTGTAATGTCCTCCTTTTGTGTCCGTGTGGAAGAGTTAGTATTCTGTCTCCTGAAGCCTTTTCAACGTGTCCTTTTTAATATCAGGCTGTTCTAACTGGAGATCTGGTGTTTGTTTAACGTACCACATGTTGCTCCTCCCCCTTTCGCAACCTCCGAGCCTCTAGTCCATCAACCGTCCAATCAGGGAGCTTCCTCTGATGGAGACGTAATCTAGAGAAGTTGGCACTGGCAGGTTCTCCAAATAAAATATTAATCATTTTAGTATCAAGATGAGGTTACAATCGACACGCATCCCTCGTGTCCCAAATCAGCCCTTGTATTTAAAAAAGAAGAGCGGTCTCGGCCAGCGAGCTCATAGTCAACCTCCTCACCTTGTAATGCCTGGCAGGCTTGGAATGAAGAGAGGAATCAAAACCATACGTTTTGGAGTGGTCAGAGATTCCTCTGTGGTGAATGATGTCTATCAGCTTGTGGAAAGCACGGCTGTATTAGGGTGTCTTACTGTAAAGCATGGCTGTATTTGGGTGTCTTACTGTAAAGCATGGCTGTATTAGGGTGTCTTACTGTAAAGCACGGCTGTATTAGGGTGTCTTACTGTAAAGCACGGCTGTATTAGGGTGTCTTACTGTAAAGCACGGCTGTATTAGGGTGTCTTACTGTAAAGCACGGCTGTATTAGGGTGTCTTATTGTAAAGCACGGCTGTATTAGGGTGTCTTACTGTAAAGCACGGCTGTATTAGGGTGTCTTACTGTAAAGCATGGCTGTATTAGGGTGTCTTACTGTAAAGCATGGCTGTATTAGGGTGTCTTACTGTAAAGCACGGCTGTATTAGGGTGTCTTACTGTAAAGCACGGCTGTATTAGGGTGTCTTACTGTAAAGCACGGCTGTATTAGGGTGTCTTACTGTAAATCACGGCTGTATTAGGGTGTCTTACTGTAAAACGTTGCTGTATTAGGGTGTCTTACTGTAAAGCACGGCTGTATTAGGGTGTCTTACTGTAAAGCACAGCTGTATTAGGGTGTCTTACTGTAAAGCATGGCTGTATTAGGGTGTCTTACTGTAAAGCGTTGCTGTATTAGGGTGTCTTACTGTAAAGCATGAGTGTATCAGGGTGTCTTATTGTAAAGCATGAGTGTATTAGGGTGTCTTACTGTAAATCATGGCTGTATTAGGGTGTCTTACTGTAAAGCACGGCTGTATCAGGGTGTTACTGTAAAGCATGGCTGTATTAGGGTGTCTTACTGTAAAGCACGGCTGTATTAGGGTGTCTTACTGTAAAGCATGGCTGTATCAGGGTGTCTTACTGTAAAGCACAGCTGTATTAGGGTGTCTTACTGTAAAGCACGGCTGTATTAGGGTGTCTTACTGTAAAGCATGGCTGTATCAGGGTGTCTTACTGTAAAGCACGGCTGTATCAGGGTGTCTTACTGTAAAGCATGGCTGTAATAGGGCGTCTTACTGTAAAGCATGGCTGTATTAGGGTGTCTTACTGTAAAGCATGGCTGTATCAGGGTGTCTTACTGTAAAGCGTTGCTGTATTAGCGTGTCTTACTGTAAAGCATGGCTGTATCAGGGTGTCTTACTGTAAAGCATGGCTGTAATAGGGTGTCTTACTGTAAAGCATGGCTGTAATAGGGTGTCTTACTGTAAAGCATGGCTGTATTAGGGCGTCTTACTGTAAAGCACGGCTGTATTAGGGCGTCTTACTGTAAAGCATGGCTGTATCAGGGTGTCTTACTGTAAAGCATGGCTGTATTAGGGTGTCTTACTGTAAAGCATGGCTGTATTAGGGTGTCTTATTGTAAAGCACAGCTGTATTAGGGTGTCTTACTGTAAAGCAAGGCTGTATCAGGGTGGCTTACTGTAAAGCACGGCTGTATTAGGGTGTCTTACTGTAAAGCATGGCTGTATCAGGGTGTCTTACTGTAAAGCACAGCTGTATTAGGGTGTCTTACTGTAAAGCACGGCTGTATTAGGGTGTCTTACTGTAAAGCATGGCTGTATCAGGGTGTCTTACTGTAAAGCACGGCTGTATCAGGGTGTCTTACTGTAAAGCATGGCTGTAATAGGGCGTCTTACTGTAAAGCATGGCTGTATTAGGGTGTCTTACTGTAAAGCATGGCTGTATCAGGGTGTCTTACTGTAAAGCGTTGCTGTATTAGCGTGTCTTACTGTAAAGCATGGCTGTATCAGGGTGTCTTACTGTAAAGCATGGCTGTAATAGGGTGTCTTACTGTAAAGCATGGCTGTAATAGGGTGTCTTACTGTAAAGCATGGCTGTATTAGGGCGTCTTACTGTAAAGCACGGCTGTATTAGGGCGTCTTACTGTAAAGCATGGCTGTATTTGGGTGTCTTACTGTAAAGCATGGCTGTAATAGGGTGTCTTACTGTAAAGCATGGCTATATTAGGGCGTCTTACTGTAAAGCACGGCTGTATTAGGGCGTCTTACTGTAAAGCATGGCTGTATTTGGGTGTCTTACTGTAAAGCATGGCTGTATTAGGGCGTCTTACTGTAAAGCATGGGACCGGAAGATACCTGGCATCTATAGGATCCATCTCGTATGTACTCTGCAGACTACCTGTTTCGTAACAGAGAACTGCTTCTTATTAACAGTGGAATTTAAATAAAGTGCCCAAATATAATAAAGTTAAATAAATAAAAATAAAGTGCCCACTTTTGTCAAGTCACATAAGACAGCAGGATACTGATGGTTGAAACTATAAAAGAAACCCTTTTTGAGAAAATGATTTCCGTCCCGTTTTTAAATACTCCTGAGGAATGAATAGACACGCAGGCGGAGGCAGGAAACTACTTCAACTACGATGAAGGTAACTGTCAACAAAGGGCTCCTGACATGTCAAGATGATTTCGGGATTTCCAATGAACATTACTTTCAATTACCAGAATTATATAATTCGCTGTCAGAGAAATAGCTTTGAGCTTTTCAGCTGCTAATCTTATTAACAAATGCGTTTGGTCCATGTGGGACTCCTGTAACAACTGTTGTGGGTGACCCCTCAGAGCTCTCTGACCCCTCTGACCCCTCAGAGCTCTCTGACCCCTCTGACCCCTCGGAGCTCTCTGACCCCTCAGAGCTCTCTGACCCCTCAGAGCTCTCTGACCCCTCTGAGCTCTCTGACCCCTCGGAGCTCTCTGACCCCTCTGACCCCTCAGAGCTCTCTGACCCCTCTGACCCCTCGGAGCTCTCTGACCCCTCAGAGCTCTCTGACCCCTCAGAGCTCTCTGACCCCTCGGAGCTCTCTGACCCCTCTGACCCCTCAGAGCTCTCTGACCCCTCTGACCCCTCGGAGCTCTCTGACCCCTCAGAGCTCTCTGACCCCTCAGAGCTCTCTGACCCCTCTGACCCCTCAGAGCTCTCTGTCTCTCATGTTCTCCCATCCTCTCCAGACCTGTTATTGAACTGTTATGGGTGACCCCTCAGAGCTCTCTGACCCCTCTGACCCCTCAGAGCTCTCTGACCCCTCTGACCCCTCAGAGCTCTCTGACCCCTCTGACCCCTCAGAGCTCTCTGACCCCTCTGACCCCTCAGAGCTCTCTGACCCCTCTGACCCCTCAGAGCTCTCTGACCCCTCTGACCCCTCAGAGCTCTCTGACCCCTCTGACCCCTCAGAGCTCTCTGACCCCTCTGACCCCTCAGAGCTCTCTGACCCCTCTGACCCCTCAGAGCTCTCTGCCTCTCATGTTCTCTCACCCTCTCCAGACCAGTCGGATGTACAACATAGAAACAGGCTAGAAAGTTACTTGTGCAACCCAAGGTTTTGATACCAGTATAAACAGAAACCTTCTTAAACCGAACCCTCAACCCTAAAGCTTCATGTCCACATCCCGAGCTCAACCCTAAACCTTTCTCTGTTAATCTTCCCTCGTTAAATTTAATGTATTCACTAAGACATCAACCCTGTGACACTCATCTTTTCCTATTGAGTGCAATAGAGGCCAACAGTGTCGGTGTCATAATACCCATAAAACCTAGTGGTCAAGCAGGGAAATGGTTCCAATCATTGTTCCACCATTCATTCTTTTCCATAGGGGATTCTAGAAACACTTGCAATAAGGGGCTGTGTTGTGTGTCGGTTTACCCTGACGTGAGGTTTTCATGACCGCGTCAATCTCTCTCGACCAAGTTTACTTTTATCAAAACATACTCTCAGATTCAAAAATGCTAATTAGCATCAAAGAAGACATCATGCAAAACTACAAATCCCTGCAAGCTCCTGCACGTCATCTCCAGCTGACACCTTTGCTAACACCTTTGCTAACAGGTATTGTGTCAATTAAAAAAGTACACAAGACAGTTCGCAGAATTGTCCATTTAAATGAATGTTGCTGATTTATTCGTTACTACATTTAGCTAACATTAGATAGTTAATCCAGAGATTCTTACCTTTGCCTTGATGTGGCAGTCTCGTCCAGATCATCATGGTATTTGTAGTTCTTTATGATAGCCACATTAGCAGCTAATTAGTAAATACATATATATATGTACATACATATATATGCCATTTAGCAGACGCTTTTATCCAAAGTAACTTACAGTCATGTGTGCATACATTCTACGTATGGGTGGTCCTGGGGATCGAACCCACTACCCTGGCGTTACAAGCGCCATGCTCTACCAACTGAGCTACAGAAGGACCAGGTGAATATATGGATAAAAGTCACCTTGTCCAAGAGAGATTTACACTGTTATCAAAATGTCATCCCAGGGTAAACCCGACATGAAAGGATTTCAAAAATCCCTTGTGGGAAAGAATGAATGGTGGAAAGAATGAATGGTGGAAAGAATGAATGGTGGAAAGAATGAATGGAACCATTTGCCTGTTTGACTACTAGGTTTTATGGGTATTATGACTCATACTGTGGTACTCTATGGAGCTAAAAACAGACAAAATCATAGAGGAAAACCTGGTTCAGTGTGCTCTCCACCAGACACTGGGAGATGAATTCACCTTTCAGAAGACCTAAAACCTCAAACTGTGGTCAAGTTATAGTTTTGAATTAAATCTATTTAAAAAAAAAGATATAGGACAAGACCTGAAAATAGTTGTCTAACAATGATCAACAAGCAATTTGACAGAGCTTGAAGAATTTTTAAAATAATAATGGGACAATATTGGACAATCCTGGTGTGGTAAGCTCTTAGAATCTTACCCAGAAAGCCTCACAGGTTCTTCTACAAGGTATTAACTCAGGGATGTGAATACTTATGTAAATTCGATATTTGTATATTTTTATTATTTTCAATAAAATATAACAAACTTTGTTTTTTTTAAACACGTTTTCACTTTGTCATTTTGGGTATGGTGTTTAGACAATACATCTATTAAATCCGTTTTTGAATTCTGTCTATAAAACAACAAAATGTAGAATATGTTCAGACACCGTAAATGATCCACAGCTTTAGTAGAACCATATGGGGCCTGGTCAAATGTAGTGCACTTAATAGGGAGTAGGATGCCATTTGGGAGACAGAGTACAACAGATAGGAACATAACAGAGAAGCAGCCTGGGAAATGTCAACAAAGTGTTTTTACCTGTTCAACAGCACAGCTCCCGAGAGCACTCACTAAACGCTTTACAAACAGTTACAGTCGCGTTGGTCTCAGGTCTCCCATAGCAGCATCCGGACAGCGTATGAACTTTACACAGTCACACAATGGCCCTGAGGACGGGCCTGAAGTAAGTCAATAAGTATAACGCCCATAGCGCTCAGGGGAAGTGGTTTATACTGACACGTTGAACACCAAAAAAGGTTATAGTTTCAAACAAACATCGTTAGCCAAACTGGCATGGTGAGAACTCAAGTCAGTAAGTAGAGTAAACTTTAAAGAGTTGTCGATGGCCTACGCTCCCTGAGGAGAGATGGGGCCTAAGTAGATAGTTAAGATGTTTTAATGGCTAGAGGAAGTGATGTAATGTTGAAAAACAACTTGTTTACTGGAAACCCAAATGTTGTTAGCGTTGTTAGCGAGACTGGCACGGTAGGCACACCACTGTGTGAATGAAATGTAGGAAATCGTAGATAGACATAAGGCCAAGTTGAAACAGGGCTACGATTAGGAGTTAGGTTGTTGTGGTTAGCCACATTGTAGAGAACACCAAATATACAGAGCACCATGTATATATTAAATATGAAATGAAATATTGTGTAATTACCTTATGATATTTACCTACCTGATGATAAATATATATATATATCATTGCAGTAATTATGTGCCTTAACTGAGAACTGATATTTACCTACCTGATGATAAATATATATATATATAATTGCAGTTATTATGTGCCTTAACTGAGAACTGATATGGCCTCATTTTCTGGCTCCTCAACAAATGCTGGAGGCCATGACAGAAGCCAAACGTGAGTTGGCTTTAGGAGGGGGTGTGGTTTGATTTGGGTGTGTCCTTGCCACCACCAAGACACGCCTATCTGTCAGCCCGCAGCTGTTAGCCTCCACTTAGTCACAACCAACAAACCTCCTGCAGGTTGAGTTCAATAACTGCAGATGTATGGTGAGACGCAGGAGGAAGATTTGATTTATTCTTTATTTATTCAGGAAAAAAACAAGGGTCTCCTCCTTCACAAGGAACACAGCATGACCTTTTGTGACGAAGCGGCTCTGCGCCGACATTGCACTGTGACGAGTTCCCTTTAAAAAACACACCTGCACGCACACACACACACACACACACACACACACACACACACACACACACACACACACACACACACACACACACACACACACACACACACACACACGTCACTGCACACTGCCCTGACCCATCTGGACAAGAGGAATACCTATGTGAGAATGCTGTTCATCGACTACAGCTCAGCATTTAACACCATAGTACCCTCCAAACCAAAATTGGGTACTGGACTTCCTGACGGGCCGCCCCCAGGTGGTGAGGGTAGGTAACAACATCTCCACCCCGCTGATCCTCAACACTGGGGCCCCACAAGGGTGCGTTCTGAGCCCTCTCCTGTACTCCCTGTTCACCCACGACTGCGTGGCCACGCATGCCTCCAACTCAATCATCAAGTTTGCGGACGACACAACAGTGGTAGGTTTGATTACCAACAACGACGAGACGGCCTACAGGGAGGAGGTGAGGGCCCTCGGAGTGTGGTGTCAGGAAAATAACCTCACACTCAATGTCAACAAAACAAAGGAGATGATCGTGGACTTCAGGAAACAGCAGATGGAGCAGCCCCGCATCCACATTGACGGGACAGTAGAGGAGAAGGTGGAAAGTTTTAAGTTCCACATCACGGACAAACTGAAATGGTCCACCCACACAGACAGCGTGGTGAAGAAGGCGCAGTTTCTACCTTCTTAACAACACTATCAACAAGGCAGGTCCTACAGGCCCTAGTTTCTACCTTCTTAACAACACTATCAACAAGGCAGGACCTACAGGCCCTAGTTTCTACCTTCTTAACAACACTATCAACAAGGCAGGACCTACAGGCCCTAGTTTCTACCTTCTTAACAACACTATCAACAAGGCAGGTCCTACAGGCCCTAGTTTCTACCTTCTTAACAACACTATCAACAAGGCAGGTACTACAGGCCCTAGTTTCTACCTTCTTAACAGCACTATCAACAAGGCAGGTCCTACAGGCCCTAGTTTCTACCTTCTTAACAACACTATCAACAAGGCAGGTCCTACAGGCCCTAGTTTCTACCTTCTTAACAACACTATCAACAAGGCAGGTCCTACAGGCCCTAGTTTCTACCTTCTTAACAACACTATCAACAAGGCAGGTACTACAGGCCCTAGTTTCTACCTTCTTAACAACATTATCAACAAGGCAGGTCCTACAGGCCCTAGTTTCTACCTTCTTAACAGCACTATCAACAAGGCAGGTCCTACAGGCCCTAGTTTTGTCACACCTGGACTACTGTTCAGTCATGTGGTCAGGTGCCACAAAAAAAGGACTTTGAAAATTGCAATTGGCTCAGAACAGGGCAGCACGGCTGGCCCTTGGATGTACACAGAGAGCTAATATTAATAATATGCATGTCAATCTCTCCTGGCTGAAAGTGGAGCAGAGATCACTACTATTTGTGAGAGGTATAAATATGTTGAATGCACCAAGCTGTCTGTTTGAACTACTAGTAAACAGCTCAGACACCCATACATACCCCACAAGACATGCCACCAGAGGTCTTTTCACAGTCCCCAAGTCCAGAACAGACTATGGGAGGTGCACAGTACTACATAGAGCCATGGCTACATGGAACTCTATTCCACAGTACTACATAGTGCCATGGCTACATGGAACTCTATTCCACAGTACTACATAGAGCCATGACTACATGGAACTCTATTCCACAGTACTACATAGAGCCATGACTACATGGAACTCTATTCCACAGTACTACATAGAGCTATGACTACATGGAACTCTATTCCACAGTACTACATAGAGCCATGACTAACTACATGGAACTCTATTCCACAGTACTACATAGAGCCATGACTACATAGAACACCTATTCCACAGTACTACATAGAGACATGACTACATGGAACTCTATTCCACAGTACTCCATAGAGCCATGACTACATGGAACTCTATTCCACAGTACTACATAGAGCCATGACTACATGGAACTCTATTCCACAGTACTACATAGAGCCATGACTACATGGAACTCTATTCCACAGTACTACATAGAGCCATGACTACATGGAACTCTATTCCACAGTACTACATAGAGCCATGACTACATGGAACTCTATTCCACAGTACTACATAGAGCCATGACTACATGGAACTCTATTCCACAGTACTACATAGAGGCATGACTACACTGAACTCTATTCCACAGTACTACATAGAGCCATAACTACATGGAACTCTATTCCACAGTACTACATAGAGCCATGACTACATGGAACTCTATTCCACAGTACTAGATAGAGCCATGACTACATGGAACTCTATTCCACAGTACTACATAGAGCCATGACTACATGGAACTCTATTCCACAGTACTACATAGAGCCATGACTACATGGAACTCTATTCCACAGTACTACATAGAGCCATGACTACACGGAACTCTATTCCACAGTACTACGTAGAGCCATGACTACATAGAACACCTATTCCACAGTACTACATAGAGCCATGACTACATAGAACACCTATTCCACAGTACTACATAGAGCCATGACTACATGGAACTCTATTCCACAGTACTACATAGAGCCATGACTACATAGAACACCTATTCCACAGTACTACATAGAGCCATGACTACATAGAACACCTATTCCACAGTACTAGATAGAGCCATGACTACATGGAACTCTATTCCACAGTACTACATAGAGCCATGACTACATGGAACTCTATTCCACAGTACTACATAGAGCCATGATTACATGGAACTCTATTCCACAGTACTACATGGAGTAATGACTACGTGGAACTCTATTCCACAGTACTACATAGAGCCATGACTACATGGAACTCTATTCCACAGTACTACATAGAGCCATGACTACATGGAACTCTATTCCACAGTACTACATAGAGCCATGACTACATGGAACTCTATTCCACAGTACTACATAGAGCCATGACTACATGGAACTCTATTCCACAGTACTACATAGAGCCATGACTACATGGAACTCTATTCCACAGTACTACATAGAGCCATGACTACATGGAACTCTATTCCACAGTACTACATAGAGCCATGACTACATGGAACTCTAATCCACAGTACTACATAGAGCCATGACTACATGGAACTCTATTCCACAGTACTACATAGAGCCATGACTACATGGAACTCTATTCCACAGTACTACATAGAGCCATGACTACATGGAACTCTAATCCACAGTACTACATAGAGCCATGACTACATGGAACTCTATTCCACAGTACTACATAGAGCCATGACTACATGGAACTCTATTCCACAGTACTACATAGAGCCATGACTACATGGAACTCTATTCCACAGTACTACATAGAGCCATGACTACATGGAACTCTATTCCACAGTACTACATAGAGCCATGACTACATGGAACTCAATTCCACAGTACTACATAGAGCCATGACTACATGGAACTCTATTCCACAGTACTACATAGAGCCATGACTACATAGAACACCTATTCCACAGTACTACATAGAGCCATGACTACATGGAACTCTATTCCACAGTACTACATAGAGCCATGACTACATGGAACTCTATTCCACAGTACTACATAGAGCCATGACTACATGGAACTCTATTCCACAGTACTACATAGAGCCATGACTACATGGAACTCTATTCCACAGTACTACATAGAGCCATGACTACATGGAACTCTATTCCACAGTACTACATAGAGCCATGACTACATGGAACTCTATTCCACAGTACTACATAGAGCCATGACTACATGGAACTCTATTCCACAGTACTACATAGAGCCATGACTACATGGAACTCTATTCCACAGTACTACATAGAGCCATGACTACATGGAACTCTATTCCACAGTACTACATAGAGCCATGACTACATGGAACTCTAATCCACAGTACTACATAGAGCCATGACTACATGGAACTCTATTCCACAGTACTACATAGAGCCATGACTACATGGAACTCTATTCCACAGTACTACATAGAGCCATGACTACATGGAACTCTATTCTACAGTACTACATAGAGCCATGACTACATGGAACTCTAATCCACAGTACTACATAGAGCCATGACTACATGGAACTCTATTCCACAGTACTACATAGAGCCATGACTACATGGATCTCTATTCCACATCAAGTAACTGATGCAGCAGTAGGATCAGATTTTAAAAAACAGATAAAAAAAACACCTTATGGAACAGCAGGCACCGTGAATCAACACAAACACACACACACACACACACACACACACACACACACACACACACACACACACACACACACACACACACACACACACACACACACACACACGAATCACCCACACAAACACACACACACACACACACACACACACACACACACACACACACACACACACACACACACACACACACACACACACACACACACACACACACACACACACACACACACACACACACACACACACGATAACATACGCACTATACATACCCATGGATTTAGTACTGTAGATATGTGGTAGTGGTGGAGTAGGGGCCTGAGGGCACACAGTGTGTTGTGAAATCTGTGAATGTATTGTCACGTTTTTAAAATGGTATAAACTGCCTTCATTTAGCTGGACCCCAGGAAGAGTAGCTGCTGCCAAGGCAGTAATGGGGATCTATAATAAATACAAATACACATAGGACAGACACTTCAAAACAAACTTCCTTTCATAATTTTTTTGTCTGTTTTTCCATGTATTGATTCTGTTATTCAATGCGTTTCTATGGGCTAATAGTAGTGAGGCCAAATTCAATGGTATGACCATCTTAAAACAATTCCATGTGCTAGCTTAGTGGAATCAAGAATGAGTACTTATGAACATTTTCTGAAAGAGTTGAACATGGAAGTGCTTAAGCTTCCCTCCAACATGAAGCTGATCATGTGGAATCTTCCCTACAAACTATTAAAAATTGAGATCTATAACATGTGACATTTTGGACAGAAGCCACCCGAGGTCTCCAAAACAGGCCAAAGTACTGCTGGATTCGTTGTATGGAGTAATTCGAGATCCTCTCTCCAACAAAATATGTTCAATGACTTAGACAGCAGCAGTCTCTAAACAGAAAGTCAGGTCCAAGAGCAGGGGAAGCAGCTTCGCCACTGCAGTCGCAGGTAGTGGACAATGACAATACTTCCAGGATCCTTTTCAGGAACAGACATTCTAAAGGATCCTTAAAGGAACAGACGTTCTAAAGGAACATACATTCTAAAGGATTCTTAAAGGAACAGACATTCTAAAGGATTCTTAAAGGAACAGACATTCTAAAGGAACAGACATTCTAAAGGATTCTTAAAGGAACATACATTCTAAAGGATTCCTAAAGGAACAGACGTTCTAAAGGAACATACATTCTAAAGGATTCTTAAAGGAACAGACATTCTAAAGGATTCTTAAAGGAACAGACGTTCTAAAGGAACAGACATTCTAAAGGATTCTTAAAGGAACAGACATTCTAAAGGATTCTTAAAGGAACAGACATTCTAAAGGAACATACATTCTAAAGGAACAGACATTCTAAAGGAACATACATTCTAAAGGAACAGACATTCTAAAGGAACAGACATTCTAAAGGATTCTTAAAGGAACATACATTCTAAAGGAACAGACATTCTAAAGGAACAGACATTCTAAAGGATTCTTAAAGGAACATACATTCTAAAGGAACAGACATTCTAAAGGAACAGACATTCTAAAGGATTCTTAAAGGAACAGACATTCTAAAGGATTCTTAAAGGAACAGACGTTCTAAAGGAACAGACATTCTAAAGGATTCTTAAAGGAACAGACATTCTAAAGGATTCTTAAAGGAACAGACATTCTAAAGGAACAGACATTCTAAAGGAACAGACATTCTAAAGGAACAGACATTCTAAAGGATTCTTAAAGGAACATACATTCTAAAGGAACAGACATTCTAAAGGAACAGACATTCTAAAGGATTCTTAAAGGAACATACATTCTAAAGGAACAGACATTCTAAAGGAGCAGACATTCTAAAGGAACAGACATTCTAAAGGAACAGACATTCTAAAGGATTCTTAAAGGAACATACATTCTAAAGGAACAGACATTCTAAAGGAACAGACATTCTAAAGGATTCTTAAAGGAACATACATTCTAAAGGAACAGACATTCTAAAGGAACAGACATTCTAAAGGATTCTTAAAGGAACATACATTCTAAAGGAACAGACATTCTAAAGGAACAGACATTCTAAAGGAACAGACATTCTAAAGGAACAGACATTCTAAAGGAACAGACATTCTAAAGGATTCTTAAAGGAACATACATTCTAAAGGAACAGACATTCTAAAGGAACAGACATTCTAAAGGATTCTTAAAGGAACATACATTCTAAAGGAACAGACATTCTAAAGGAACAGACATTCTAAAGGAACAGACATTCTAAAGGAACAGACATTCTAAAGGAACAGACATTATAAAGGATTCTTAAAGGAACATACATTCTAAAGGAACAGACATTCTAAAGGAACAGACATTCTAAAGGATTCTTAAAGGAACATACATTCTAAAGGAACAGACATTCTAAAGGAACAGACATTCTAAAGGATTCTTAAAGGAACATACATTCTAAAGGAACATACATTCTAAAGGAACAGACATTCTAAAGGAACAGACATTCTAAAGGAACATACATTCTAAAGGAACAGACATTCTAAAGGAACAGACATTCTAAAGGATTCCTAAAGGAACAGACGTTCTAAAGGAACAGACATTCTAGAGGATTCTTAAAGGAACAGACGTTCTAAAGCATTCTTAAAGGGACAGACATTCTAAAAACAAGGCACTAACCCTTCTCATAATCCCAGTGTGTGTTTTGTGTTTTTGTGATAACATTATTTGGTGGACTGCAGAGCCACAAAAAGCCAAAGTTGAGTCCCTAAAATCAAGAGGTCTTTGTTTTGGTTGTCTGATGAGAGGAGACTTAAGCAAGTAATGCAAGAAAAGGATGACCTGTCAGAGCTGTCAAAGAACACATCGTCTTTGAAGGAAGAGGGAGATCTGGATCAGAGTTGAGTGGTGCAGCAGTAAAGCGGGAAGAGACTGTCAGCTCTTTTTTCACTGAAAGATGGTGAAAATACTGGGGCAGGTACAGATTGTCTGTGCAAGTTTGTGTTAAACTATGCATTTCTCAATTCTGGTAGCTCAGCAAACATTTTGTACCGAGAGTCTCATGAGGCAGCTGAAACCTAAAGGCTGTGACACTGAAATTCTGCTAAGCACAATGGGGCAGGAGAAACCCACCAAGAGCTTTGAGATATCTGGATTAGAGATTGGCAATGTGGAAGGCGACACATTTCTTGCAATACCAAAAGTCTACACTCAGAGTAAGATCGCAGTGACGAGAGAGAACATTCTCACTCAGAAAGATCTCAAAATTTGGCCATACCTGAAGGAGATTCAGTTGAAGGAGATTGATGCCGATGTTGAACTCCCGATTGGAGAACATGCTCTAAAGGCAAATCATTAATAGCCAAGGTAACGGACCGTATGCACTAAAAAACACTATTTGGATGGGCGATGAGCGGTCCACTTAACCCCCGTACCGTGACAGATGAATCTGGACACCCTACGGGGATGGCCGACCTGGGGTAACTTCTTGTGAATCAGTACAACCATGACTTCCCTGTAAGAGACGATGAAGAAAGAAATTGAGATGTCAGTTGAGGATCGCAAGTTCATAACCCTCAAAGACAGTCACTACGACTTACCGTTGCCCTTTTTCACAACAAAGATGTTGCCAAGCAACCACGACATGGCGGTGCAGCGGGTTCTAAATCTTACCAGGAAGTTCAAGAAAGACAAGTGTTTATGTAATATAGTACAAAAGGCTTCATGGAAGAGGTGATAACAAAAAAAGTTACGTGGAGAAGGTACCACAAGAACAGCTCCTCCCAGAGAAAGGCAAAAGTATGGTACCTACCGCACCATGGTGTTCACCATGAAGCACAAAGGAACAAGTGGGGTTTGACTGCTCATCATCATATAAAGGCACAACTCAACAGTGAACTCCTTTTAAGGACCTGACCTGGCAAACACGCTCATCTGTGTCTTGCTAAGGTTTCGGCTAGAGCACATTGCCACGACGGCAGACAATGATTGAATGTTCTATCAAGCACCTCTCCGTGAAGAATGACCTAAACTTGTGACACTTAACACAACATTGGAGGAGTACAGAAGTACCGTCCATCTCATCCTTTCTCTCCAAGTTGTGAAACGTTTACACTGTAAAAGACAACTGTGAGAAACACGATGAAGAGGTGATTGAAACGGTGACGTCTAACTTCTATGTTGATGACTGCCTCTCATCAGTTGCCAAATAAGAACAAGTCATAACTCTCATGTAAGACCTCAGAGATGTGTGCTCTACGGGTGGGTTCAAGTTGACCAAGCGAGTCAGCAACAGCTTTGAACACAAAGCTAAGCTAAGCAGATTTTTTTTATTTTTAAAGCTGGACCTGGACAGAGAGAACCTGCCTGTTGAAAGAGCGCTTGGAATCCGATGGAACATTGAAGAGGTATTCTCTCAATTGTTAGCTCAGATTACAATCCTTTAAAGGCAAAGCAAATTCTTCAAGAGCGATGCAATCTAAAGTGTGAATGGGATGAAGTCATCCCTGATGAACACTTCATTTCATGGCAGAGATGGCAGAGATGGCAAAGATGGCAGAGATGGCAAAGATGGCAGAGATGGCAGAGATGGCAAAGATGGCAAAGATGGCAGAGATGGCAAAGATGGCAAAGATGGCAGAGATGGCAGAGATGGCAAAGATGGCAAAGATGGCAGAGATGGCAAAGATGGCAAAGATGGCAGAGATGGCAGAGATGGCAAAGATGGCAGAGATGGCAAAGATGGCAGAGATGGCAGAGATGGCAAAGATGGCAGAGATGGCAGAGATGGCAAAGATGGCAGAGATGGCAGAGATGGCAAAGATGGCAGAGATGGCAGAGATGGCAGAGATGGCAGAGATGGCAAAGATGGCAAAGATGGCAGAGATGGCAGAGATGGCAGAGATGGCAGAGGTGGCAGAGATGGCAGAGATGGCTCGCAGAGCTGGACTAGCTGCCCAGATTCCAGATTGACCGGCTCATGAAGCCTGAGAACTTTGGTGAAGTCAAGACCGCACAGTTCCATCACTTCGGTGATTCAAGTGATCAAGGTTATGCCACGGCAAACAGTATGGAAAAGGTCAACATTGCATTTTGTGCAAGCAGACTGGAACTTGCTATGGCAACATTGGGAGTGGACAGTATGTTAACGTCAGAGATCCACATTAAACTCAAGGAGTCAACTTTCTCGACAGACAGACAGTCTGTGCTAAAATACATCCGCAACGATACCAAGAGATTCCATACCTTCGTGGCTAATAGGGTTTCTGTGAATCGTGACCAAACTAAAGCAAACCAGTACAGGCACACTATATATTTTTAAAAAGTATGTGGACACCCCTTCAAATTTCACATTCGGGCTATTTCAGCCACACGCATTGCTGTCAGGTGTATAAAATAGAGCACAGAGCCATGCAATCTCCATAGACATTGGCAGTAGAATGGCCTCACTGAAGAGCTTAGAGACTTTCAACGCGATGATGCCACAAGTCAGCTCATAAAATTTCTGCCCTGCTAGAGCTGCCCAGGTCGGTAACTGTAAGTGCTATGATTGTGAAGCGGAAATGTCTAGGAGCAAAAACGGCTCAGCTGCGAAGTGGTAGGCCACACAGGCTCACAGAAAAGGGAACGCCGAGTGCTGAAGCGCATAAAGACTCAGATCGGTGTGGAAGTACCTCAACCCCATCGAACACCTTTGGGATGAGGCGATCACGAACGACAGACCAATCACAACTGTGACAAATGACCCTAATGATCTAGAACCCTCTAGAACTTTCGAACCATCTGCTTCACCTGAAAGCAAAGCAAGTCCACCAGGACTTTTCCAGGAAGGAGGCCTATACTCACCAAGGAGATGGAAGTAAGTACAATAAAATCACTGACCTCTTCTGGAAGACACGGATCAGGGAGTATCTTCCACTTATGCAACAAGTGAAACAAGTGGAACAAAACGAAGAGAAACTTCAGTCCTTGTGACCTCGTTGTCATCGTGGATGACGGAGCCTCAAGGAACTCTCGGCTGATGGGGTGTGTGGTGGAGGCCTTTCCAGGGACCAAAGATATTGTCTCGAGCGTAAACTAGCCTGTACCCCCACACACTGACTCGGTACCCCCTGTATATAGCCTCCACATTGACTCTGTACCGTAACACCCTGTATATAGCCTCCACATTGACTCTGTACCGGTACACCCTGTATATAGCCTCCACATTGACTCTGTACCGGTACCCCCTGTATATAGCCTCCACATTGACTCTGTACCGGTACCCCTGTATATAGCCTCCACATTGACTCTGTACCGGTACCCCTGTATATAGCCTCCACACTGACTCTGTACCTGTACCCCTGTATATAGCCTCCACACTGACTCTGTACCGGTACCCCTGTATATAGCCTCCACACTGACTCTGTACCGGTACCCCTGTATATAGCCTCCACACTGACTCTGTACCGGTACCCCTGTATATAGCCTCCACACTGACTCTGTACCGGTACCCCTGTATATAGCCTCCACACTGACTCTGTACCTGTACCCCCTGTATATAGCCTCCACACTGACTCTGTACCGGTACCCCTGTATATATCCTCCACATTGACTCTGTACCGGTACCCCTGTATATAGCCTCCACACTGACTCTGTACCGGTACCCCTGTATATTGCCTCCACACTGACTCTGTACCGGTACCCCCTGTATATAGCCTCCACACTGACTCTGTACCGGTACCCCTGTATATAGCCTCCACACTGACTCTGTACCGGTACCCCTGTATATAGCCTCCACACTGACTCTGTACCTGTACCCCCTGTATATAGCCTCCACACTGACTCTGTACCGGTACCCCCTGTATATATCCTCCACATTGACTCTGTACCGGTACCCCTGTATATAGCCTCATTATTGTTATTCTTATTGTGGTACTTTTTATTATAACTTTTTATTTTAGACTACTTGGTAAATATTTTCTTCTTCTTGAATTGCACTGTTGTTTCAGGGCTTGTAAAGTAAAGCATTTCACGGTAAAGTCTACACTTGTTGTATTCGGCGCATGTGACAAATCAAATTTGATTTGATTTGATGGTTAAGGCCAAGACCAACATCCCACACAGACCTATCAATAGACTAACTGAGTCTACAGAGTGACAGACCTATCAATAGACTAACTGAGTCTACAGAGTGACAGACCTATCAATAGACTAACTGAGTCTACAGAGTGACAGACCTATCAATAGACTAACTGAGTCTACAGAGTGACAGACCTATCAATAGACTAACTGAGTCTACAGAGTGACAGACCTATCAATAGACTAACTGAGTCTACAGAGTGACAGACCTATCAATAAACTAACTGAGTCTACAGAGTGACAGACCTATCAATAGACTAACTGAGTCTACAGAGTGACAGACCTATCAATAGCCTAACTGAGTCTACAGAGTGACAGACCTATCAATAGACTAACTGAGTCTACAGAGTGACAGACCTATCAATAAACTAACTGAGTCTACAGAGTAACAGACCTATCAATAGACTATTTGAGTCTACAGAGTGACAGACCTATCAATAGACTAACTGAGTCTACAGAGTGACATACCTATCAATAAACTAACTGAGTCTACAGAGTAACAGACCTATCAATAGACTATTTGAGTCTACAGAGTGACAGACCTATCAATAGACTAACTGAGTCTACAGAGTGACAGACCTATCAATAGACTAACTGAGTCTACAGAGTGACAGACCTATCAATAAACTAACTGAGTCTACAGAGTGACAGACCTATCAATAGACTAACTGAGTCTACAGAGTGACAGACCTATCAATAGACTAACTGAGTCTACAGAGTGACAGACCTATCAATAGACTAACTGAGTCTACAGAGTGACAGACCTATCAATAGACTAACTGAGTCTACAGAGTGACAGACCTATCAATAGACTAACTGAGTCTACAGAGTGACAGACCTATCAATAGACTAACTGAGTCTACAGAGTGACAGACCTATCAATAGACTAACTGAGTCTACAGAGTGACAGACCTATCAATAGACTAACTGAGTCTACATAGTGACAGACCTATCAATAGACTAACTGAGTCTACAGAGTGACAGACCTATCAATAGACTAACTGAGTCTACAGAGTGACAGACCTATCAATAGACTAACTGAGTCTACAGAGTGACAGACCTATCAATAGACTAACTGAGTCTACAGAGTGACAGACCTATCAATAGACTAACTGAGTCTACAGAGTGACAGACCTATCAATAAACTAACTGAGTCTACAGAGTGACAGACCTATCAATAGACTAACTGAGTCTACAGAGTGACAGACCTATCAATAGACTAACTGAGTCTACAGAGTGACAGACCTATCAATAGACAAACTGAGTCTACAGAGTGACAGACCTATCAATAGACTAACTGAGTCTACAGAGTGACAGACCTATCAATAGACTAACTGAGTCTACAGAGTGACAGACCTATCAATAGACTAACTGAGTCTACAGAGTGACAGACCTATCAATAGCCTAACTAGCTGAGTCTACAGAGTGACAGACCTATCAATAGACTAACTGAGTCTACAGAGTGACAGACCTATCAATAGACTAACTGAGTCTACAGAGTGACAGACCTATCAATAGACTAACTGAGTCTACAGAGTGACAGACCTATCAATAAACTAACTGAGTCTACAGAGTGACAGACCTATCAATAGACTAACTGAGTCTACAGAGTGACAGACCTATCAATAGACTAACTGAGTCTACAGAGTGACAGACCTATCAATAGACTAACTGAGTCTACAGAGTGACAGACCTATCAATAGACTAACTGAGTCTACAGAGTGACAGACCTATCAATAGCCTAACTGAGTCTACAGAGTGACAGACCTATAAATAGACTAACTGAGTCTACAGAGTGACAGACCTATCAATAAACTAACTGAGTCTACAGAGTAACAGACCTATCAATAGACTATTTGAGTCTACAGAGTGACAGACCTATCAATAGACTAACTGAGTCTACAGAGTGACAGACCTATCAATAGACTAACTGAGTCTACAGAGTGACAGACCTATCAATAAACTAACTGAGTCTACAGAGTAACAGACCTATCAATAGACTATTTGAGTCTACAGAGTGACAGACCTATCAATAGACTAACTGAGTCTACAGAGTGACAGACCTATCAATAGACTAACTGAGTCTACAGAGTGACAGACCTATCAATAGACTAACTGAGTCTACAGAGTGACAGACCTATCAATAGACTAACTGAGTCTACAGAGTGACAGACCTATCAATAGACTAACTGAGTCTACAGAGTGACATACCTATCAATAGACTAACTGAGTCTACAGAGTGACAGACCTATCAATAGACTAACTGAGTCTACATAGTGACAGACCTATCAATAGACTAACTGAGTCTACAGAGTGACAGACCTATCAATAGACTAACTGAGTCTACAGAGTGACAGACCTATCAATAGACTAACTGAGTCTACAGAGTGACAGACCTATCAATAGACTAACTGAGTCTACAGAGTGACAGACCTATCAATAGACTAACTGAGTCTACAGAGTGACAGACCTATCAATAAACTAACTGAGTCTACAGAGTGACAGACCTATCAATAGACTAACTGAGTCTACAGAGTGACAGACCTATCAATAGACTAACTGAGTCTACAGAGTGACAGACCTATCAATAGACTAACTGAGTCTACAGAGTGACAGACCTATCAATAGACTAACTGAGTCTACAGAGTGACAGACCTATCAATAGACTAACTGAGTCTACAGAGTGACAGACCTATCAATAGACTAACTGAGTCTACAGAGTGACAGACCTATCAATAGACTAACTGAGTCTACAGAGTGACAGACCTATCAATAGACTAACTGAGTCTACAGAGTGACAGACCTATCAATAGACTAACTGAGTCTACAGAGTGACAGACCTATCAATAGCCTAACTAGCTGAGTCTACAGAGTGACAGACCTATCAATAGACTAACTGAGTCTAAAGAGTGACAGACCTATCAATAGACTAACTGAGTCTACAGAGTGACAGACCTATCAATAGACTAACTGAGTCTACAGAGTGACAGACCTATCAATAAACTAACTGAGTCTACAGAGTGACAGACCTATCAATAGACTAACTGAGTCTACAGAGTGACAGACCTATCAATAGACTAACTGAGTCTACAGAGTGACAGACCTATCAATAGACTAACTGAGTCTACAGAGTGACAGACCTATCAATAGACTAACTGAGTCTACAGAGTGACAGACCTATCAATAGCCTAACTGAGTCTACAGAGTGACAGACCTATAAATAGACTAACTGAGTCTACAGAGTGACAGACCTATCAATAAACTAACTGAGTCTACAGAGTAACAGACCTATCAATAGACTATTTGAGTCTACAGAGTGACAGACCTATCAATAGACTAACTGAGTCTACAGAGTGACAGACCTATCAATAGACTAACTGAGTCTACAGAGTGACAGACCTATCAATAAACTAACTGAGTCTACAGAGTAACAGACCTATCAATAGACTATTTGAGTCTACAGAGTGACAGACCTATCAATAGACTAACTGAGTCTACAGAGTGACAGACCTATCAATAGACTAACTGAGTCTACAGAGTGACAGACCTATCAATAGACTAACTGAGTCTACAGAGTGACAGACCTATCAATAGACTAACTGAGTCTACAGAGTGACAGACCTATCAATAGACTAACTGAGTCTACAGAGTGACAGACCTATCAATAGACTAACTGAGTCTACAGAGTGACAGACCTATCAATAGACTAACTGAGTCTACATAGTGACAGACCTATCAATAGACTAACTGAGTCTACAGAGTGACAGACCTATCAATAGACTAACTGAGTCTACAGAGTGACAGACCTATCAATAGACTAACTGAGTCTACAGAGTGACAGACCTATCAATAGACTAACTGAGTCTACAGAGTGACAGACCTATCAATAGACTAACTGAGTCTACAGAGTGACAGACCTATCAATAGACTAACTGAGTCTACAGAGTGACAGACCTATCAATAAACTAACTAGCTGAGTCTACAGAGTGACAGACCTATCAATAGACTAACTGAGTCTACAGAGTGACAGACCTATCAATAAACTAACTGAGTCTACAGAGTAACAGACCTATCAATAGACTAACTGAGTCTACAGAGTGACAGACCTATCAATAAACTAACTGAGTCTACAGAGTGACAGACCTATCAATAAACTAACTGAGTCTACAGAGTGACAGACCTATCAATAGCCTAACTAACTGAGTCTACAGAGTGACAGACCTATCAATAGACTAACTGAGTCTACAGAGTGACAGACCTATCAATAGACTAACTGAGTCTACAGAGTGACAGACCTATCAATAGACTAACTAACTGAGTCTACAGAGTAACAGACCTATCAATAGACTAACTGAGTCTACAGAGTAACAGACCTATCAATAAGACTAACTGAGTCTACAGAGTGACAGACCTATCAATAGACTAACTGAGTCTACAGAGTGACAGACCTATCAATAGACTAACTGAGTCTACAGAGTAACAGACCTATCAATAGACTAACTGAGTCTACAGAGTGACAGACCTATCAATAGACTAACTGAGTCTACAGAGTGACAGACCTATCAATAGACTAACTAACTGAGTCTACAGAGTGACAGACCTATCAATAGACTAACTGAGTCTACAGAGTGACAGACCTATCAATAAACTAACTGAGTCTACAGAGTGACAGACCTATCAATAAACTAACTGAGTCTACAGAGTGACAGACCTATCAATAGACTAACTGAGTCTACAGAGTAACAGACCTATCAATAGACTAACTGAGTCTACAGAGTGACAGACCTATCAATAGACTAACTGAGTCTACAGAGTGACAGACCTATCAATAAACTAACTGAGTCTACAGAGTGACAGACCTATCAATAAACTAACTGAGTCTACAGAGTGACAGACCTATCAATAGACTAACTGAGTCTACAGAGTAACAGACCTATCAATAGACTAACTGAGTCTACAGAGTGACAGACCTATCAATAGACTAACTGAGTCTACAGAGTGACAGACCTATCAATAGACTAACTGAGTCTACAGAGTGACAGACCTATCAATAGACTAACTGAGTCTACAGAGTGACAGACCTATCAATAAACTAACTGAGTCTACAGAGTGACAGACCTATCAATAAACTAACTGAGTCTACAGAGTGACAGACCTATCAATAGACTAACTGAGTCTACAGAGTAACACACCTATCAATAAACTAACTGAGTCTACAGAGTGACAGACCTATCAATAGACTAACTAACTGAGTCTACAGAGTGACAGACCTATCAATAGACTAACTGAGTCTACAGAGTGACAGACCTATCAATAGACTAACTAACTGAGTCTACAGAGTGACAGACCTATCAATAGACTAACTGAGTCTACAGAGTGACAGACCTATCAATAGACTAACTGAGTCTACAGAGTAACATACCTATCAATAGACTAACTGAGTCTACAGAGTAACAGACCTATCAATAGACTAACTGAGTCTACAGAGTGACAGACCTATCAATAGACTAACTGAGTCTACAGAGTGACAGACCTATCAATAGACTAACTGAGTCTACAGAGTGACAGACCTTCTGAGAAACACACAGCTCCATCTTTGAATCCCAGCTGAACTCTTTAACTCTGATATCACTGGACTCTTGCCCCATATGGGACCTTGTACATACTGTAACTGTATACACTGTGAGCTTGAGCTGTAATTATTGGTCTAAGACACTGCATCTCAGTGCAGTAGGCATCACTACAGTCCCTGGTTCAAATCCAGACTGTATCAAATCCGGTTGTGAATGGGAGTCCCAAAGGGCTGTTTACAATTGGCCCAGAGTTGCCCGGGGTTGGTCGGGTAGGCCGTCATTGTAAATAAGAATTTGTTCTTTACCCACTTGCCTAGCTAAATAAAGTTGAAATAAAATACAAAATACTGCTCTGTTTGCCTATTGGCTCTATTTGAATGATGAACTAATTGTTATGCATACAGTTACCCAATTAGGGGCCTGTCTGGTGGAGCCGGTTCGCTTTATAGAACACAGAAAACATACAGAGCAACATATCTATTGATGAAATATTGTGTATGTACCTTTTATGATACTGTATTTACCTACCTGATGATTGATCTATTATTTTGGTTATTGTTTATTTTATCATAGAATACGTCTCCCCCTCTTGCTCATTCATTGCACTGCAGGGTAGCCTAGTGGTTAGAGTGTTGGACTAGTAACCGGAAGGTTGCGAGTTCAAACCCCTGAGCTGACAAGGTCAAAATCTGTCGTTCTGCCCCTGAACAGGCAGTTAACCTGCTGTTCCCAGGCTGTCATTGAGAACCCTGACTTGCCTGGTTAAATAAAGGTCAAATAAAACTTTAAAAAACTGCGTGTGGCAAGTGTGCAGGTGTAGGATAAATGGAGGAAGTTTCTGTAGGTGGAGTCCTAGCGAGACCCAGGAGAGGTATAGTCATTTGATCATATCATGTCATTTCAAGTCATCTTTAAATGTATACTTTTTGTTAGATCTAAAGGAAGATAATGTTTAATTTAATAATGTTTTTTTGCCACCATCTTTTGTCGTTTGGCTTTCAAAGGAACTTTGAATGTGAACTGTCGAAAACAACCCCTTTTCGGGCCATGTTGGAATGGTAAAGAAGTCTCTACAAAGAGCATGTTCAGTACCAACCCATTGCCCTCCTCCTCCTCCTCCTCCTCCTCCTCCTACCCTGCCCTCAGAATGAAAGGATACAATGGTATAACTGCACACTATCAGCTGACATTGTGAAACCGAGATTGTTTTGTGTTGGCTTGGCGAACGGCAGTACGAATACAGATGTTTCTCTAGAGGCTGGTAGGATCGCTTTCACATGAGGGTCAAATAAACAACTAGGTTGGGTTGCCATTTGTCGACCCGTTGTCATAATACTGCCTTGATATCATTCCTTACACAACCTGTCCACCCTGATGATGGCTTGCTGCATCATGTGAAGTCCCTGAATGCAACTTTTCTCACCCATCTCTTCCATGCCTTCATCGCTGTCAACAGTAATCTTAAACATTCACTTAAAGCTACAATCTGGGATTCGTTTGTCGGCAACATGATGGCAAGCCACTTGTTTGTGTATAGGCTTACATCTCAGGGATGGGGAAATGTTATCTCTCTCTCTATGTCTCTCTCTCTGTCTGTCTCTCTCTCTCTCTTCTCTCTGTCCGTCTCTCTCTCTCTCTCTCTCTCTCTTCTCTCTCTCTCTCTGTCTCTCTCTCTCTCTCTCTGTCTGTCTCTCTCTCTCTCTCTCTCTCTCTCTCTGTCTCTGTCTCTGTCTCTCTGTCTCTCTCTTTCTCTCTGTCCGTCTCTCTCTCTCTGTCTCTGTCTGTCTCTGTCTCTGTCTGTCTCTCTCTCTCTGTCTCTCTCTCTCTCTGTCTCTCTCTCTCTCTCTCTCTCTCTCTCTCTCTCTCTCTCTCTCTCTCTCTCTGTCCGTCTCTCTCTCTCTCTGTCTCTGTCTCTCTCTCTTTCTCTCTGTCCGTCTCTCTCTCTCTCTCTTGCTCTCGGCTGTGGTAAACTAGGGCCAGTTAAATGCATTTCTGCACTGGGGTTGATTCTGACTATGTTTCTTATGCAACTATTTTAAGCCTTCCCATTATTAATTATTTTTGTGTTGTTGTACTAAACTTGACTGTTATACAAGAAATAATGCACAAGACAGGTGTAACTCTCATTGACAAAAGTCAAAAGTCTTTCGAGAATCACTCGTCTTCCTGGAGCGTTTCATGCCTTTCATCAGTGTTTTCAATCTAGATTTTCATCTGCACTTCAATTAATATGACAAAGTATAATATATATAAAATATAATATGACCAATGTTCAATGTCCAACGACACCTTTTGCCTTTAATGATGTTTCAAGTGTTATGAATAGCTCAGTTAACAGGTTGACAGGTTAACAGGTTGACAGGTTAACAGGTTGACAGGTTAACAGGTTGACAGGTTAACAGGTTGACAGGTTAACAGGTTGACAGGTTAACAGGTTGACAGGTTAACAGGTTGACAGGTTAACAGGTTAACAGGTTGACAGGTTGACAGGTTAACAGGTTGACAGGTTAACAGGTTGACAGGTTAACAGGTTGACAGGTTAACAGGTTGACAGGTTAACAGGTTGACAGGTTAACAGGTTGACAGGTTAACGTGCCTCGTGTCCAACCCCAGACCAAGAAGAATCAGTAGACAGGGCTGGCACTAGCCCTTTGTGGACCCAAAGCCAGATTGGATTGTACCCCACCATTTTTCTGCAAAACATTTTAGTGGCCCCCCATCTTGATGGCGGTGAGAAAAAATATAGTTTTAAAGTTAATTTAATATCATTTTATACATTTTGCCATGTGTCCGAGAGAGAAAAATTAAATTTCATAGCAAATTTCCTGCAATTCTACCCATTTTGTCATGTTAGTATGATATCTGAATGAGAATTACTATCAAAATCACTGGGACCCCTCTGGAGGTTGTGCCCTGGGAGCCGGTCTGTGTTCGGCCATGAATAGATAGCTGGAGGTCAGGGCTCCTGGGTGCGTGCCCAGGGGCGCTGGTCTGTGTTCGGCCATGAATAGATAGCTCGAAGTCTAACTACCAATAAAAAAAAATGACATGGTTAATTGTCAGCTATTTTAGTAACTGACATAACAAGAGAAAAACTGCTGATGCACAACCACATTTAAAAATGGTACCTGATGTACTCTATTATTCTTGCTCTCAATACTATCCCACTGAGTCCCCCCCCCCAATTATTTATTTATTATAAATGTGTTTTTTTGGTCAGGGGCGCCCTAGCTGCCGGGGACCCTTAGCGACTGCCGGGGGCCCTTTTCGACCGCCGGGGGCCCTTAGCGACCGCCGGGGGGCCCTGGGTAAACCATTCAACATTCTTTTCCTCTTTCAGTCAATTGACTTTAATGATATTTCTTGTTAGAATATGAGGTCTAGAGCATCAGTTGGATACCAAGTTGTGATGTCATAACATCCCCTGACTCCAGGTTTCATTGATTGATCTCTCAGATCTTTGACATTCCTACTTTCTTAATCAAGAAGCGACAAAAGTAAATGCATGGACATTGATATAAACTCTACATACAACATTTCAATGAATAGTTTCCACACAAATCAAGAGCCGATCAGATAAGATACTGTTTCTCCTTTTCTTCCTCAGATCGCCATGTTCTTCAGGGCTCTCACACGCTAGGCATCACATTTGTGTCCCAAATGGCACCCTATTCCCTATAGTGCACTGCTTTTGACCAGTAGGGTGCACTATTTAGGGAATAGGGTGTCTTTGGGACACACACACACACACACACACACACAGGTCCATTTCCTGGTTTATTCCCTCTATTTAAATGGTCCAGCGGGCCCCCCACCCCCACCCCCCACCACCCTCTTCCTTTGCAACTGGATCCTGACAGGAAGGAAGCAGCAATATGAGGATAACAACGAGCAGACCACAGGCTGTGAGGATTGGCAACAACAACTCCTCCAGACTGACTCTTTTAACACAGGGGCACCACATCAACTCCATCATCAAGTTTGCTGCCGATAACACGGTTGTAGGCCTGATAACCAAGAATGACGAGTCAGGCTATAGGGAGGAAGTGAACTGGAATTGTGGTGTCATGACAACAACCTCTCCCTCAATGTCAGCAAAACAAAAGGGAGTTGATTGATGACTTCAGGAAGCAGAGCCCCGATCCACAACAACGGGACTGCAATAGAGAGTCACGAGTTTTAAGTTCTTCAGCGACCACATCACTGAGGACTTCACATGGATGAACATCACCATCACTCTTGTCAAGAGGGGGCAACAGCGTCCCTACTTCCTAAGGCGATTGAAGAAATTCAGCATGCCACCCCGGGTCCTCTCCAAATAGTACCTCTGCACCATTGAGAGAGTCCTGACCGGTTGCATCATGACCTGATACAGGAATCACTCCATCCACGACTGCCAGGCCCTCCAGAGGGTGGTGAAGACGGACCGGTACATCACTGGGACCGTGGTCCTCCAGAGGGTGGTGAAGACGGACCGGTACATCACTGGGACTGTGGTCCTCCAGAGGGTGGTGAAGACGGACCGGTACATCACTGGGACCGTGGTCCTCCAGAGGGTGGTGAAGACGGACCGGTACATCACTGGGACCGTGGTCCTCCAGAGGGTGGTGAAGACGGACCGGTACATCACTGGGACCGTGGTCCTCCAGAGGGTGGTGAAGACGGACCGGTACATCACTGGGACCGTGGTCCTCCAGAGGGTGGTGAAGACGGACCGGTACATCACTGGGACCGTGGTCCTCCAGAGGGTGGTGAAGACGGACCGGTACATCACTGGGACCGTGGTCCTCCAGAGGGTGGTGAAGACGGACCGGTACATCACTGGGACCGTGGTCCTCCAGCGGGTGGTGAAGACGGACCGGTACATCACTGGGACCGTGGTCCTCCAGAGGGTGGTGAAGACGGACCGGTACATCACTGGGACCGTGGTCCTCCAGAGGGTGGTGAAGATGGACCGGTGCATCACTGGGACCGTGGTCCTCCAGCGGGTGGTGAAGACGGACCGGTACATCACTGGGACCGTGGTCCTCCAGAGGGTGGTGAAGACGGACCGGTACATCACTGGGACCGTGGTCCTCCAGAGGGTGGTGAAGATGGACCGGTGCATCACTGGGACCGTGGTCCTCCAGCGGGTGGTGAAGACGGACCGGTACATCACTGGGACCGTGGTCCTCCAGCGGGTGGTGAAGACGGACCGGTGCATCACTGGGACCGTGGTCCTCCAGCGGGTGGTGAAGACAGACCAGTACATCACTGGGACCGTGCTCCCACCCATCCAGGACATCTACACAAAATAGAGCTAGAGGAACACACCAGCCACGAGCTGTTCACTACCTTACCATCGGGCAGACGGTATCGGAGCACATGAGGTCTGATACCAACAGGTTCAGAGAGTTTCTATGAAGACTTGAAATGGGCTGACCACCTGCTCTGATTCTAACCCTAACAGGACTGACCACCTGTTCTGATTCTAACCCTAACAGGACCGACCTCCTCCTCTGATTCTAACCCTCACAGGACCGACCTCCTCCTCTGATTCTAACCCTAATTGCACGGGAGAGTTGAGCATAGTTCAGTGTGTATGTGTTGCACCGAGTTGTAAAAGCAAGCAGAGCAGAAACCGGCTACTATTTAATTGACTGATATAGCTAGGCAAGGCAACTGCTGTTTAAAATAACAGAAAAAGATACTAAACTAGCGTTTATTCCCAAGTGCTGAGCTAGTAGTGTAACTGACATGTAACATTAGCTAATGTTCCATCCCCTCTCGACTGAGGTGAATGAATAAGCTACGCTAACGAGTAGCTACCACAGCCATGTCACCTCTAGCCTCTAGTTATCTGTCAGATAGTAATACTAGCCACCTCATACCACTATCTAACAGGTCTTTGTACAGAAATGTTTATGTAGCGTTTGTTCTGTCCCGTTTCAGAAGTAAATTAATTTGGCTAGCTTTTCGCCAGTTGATAAACCGTTAGAGAGGGAGCTGGCCAAAAAGTTGGCTAACGTTAGCTATTATTTTTGCATTAATCACACTAGACCTGAAACCTCTGGGCCAAGCTATTTAATGTTGATATTCTGACGTTTTTTCAATGCAAATCAAATCAAAGGTGCAGTAGACCTTACAATTACAGGCTCTAACCAATGGTCCAGGGGGAAAGGGTATGTGTGTGTGTGTGTGTGTGTGTGTGTGTGTGTAGGTAAGTAATTAAGTAAAGATATAAAACAAGAGTAAAAAGACATTTGAAAATAAGAGTAGCAAGTCTATATACAGGCACCGGTTAGTCGGGCTGATTGAGGTAGTATGTACATGTAGGTATGGTTAAAGTGACTATGCATATATGATGAACAGAGAGTAGCAAGGCTACATACCAGACACCTGTTAGTCAGGCTGATTGAGGTAGTATGTACATGTAGATATGGTTAAAGTGACTATGCATATATGATGAACAGAGAGTAGCAGAAGCGTAAAAAGAGGGGTTGGGGTGGTGGAACACAATGCAGAGAGCCTGGTTAGCCAATTTGCGCACTGGTTGGTCGTGAAGTGCAGTTAAAGTATATGGTTAAAGTGACTACGCATATATGATAAACAGATAATTAGAGTAGCAGCAGCAGCGTAAAAGAGGGGTTGGGGGGGGGGGACACACACAATGCAAATATTCCCAGTAGCCATTTGATTACCTGTTCAGGAGTCTTATGGCTTGGGGGTAAAAACTGTTGAGAAGCCTTGTTGTCCTAGACTTGACACTCTGGTACCGCTTGCCTTGCCAACAATTTTTAGAACCTGACACCGCCTGGTATAGAGGTCCTGGATGGCAGGCAGCTTTTCCCCTTGTGATGTACTGGGCCTTGCGATGTGAGTTGTATTAGTTAGTATGGTAATGTAATGTTATTGGTCAGTTTCCCTAACTAATTCCCTACTTTTCACACTGACACAGTCGTAAACAGCTCTATGGTTACATGGTGCACAGTAGAGGTCTACACAGGACCGGTTTCTTCATTCGGCTCCTGCCTGCACCCGCAGTCGTTGTTGTCCCACCCCACCCGCAGTCTCACAATGTTATTTTAGGCGTACAGTATGTGACGTGACTGAGCTCATTTTGCCAACCACGGTCTCAACTATTTTTCGCCCTATAGGCAATATCAAATGCGAGGGGGAAAAAAATAACTTAAGAGATTTAAATGACCAGAGATTCTCACATGGCCCTTCATATTGTATTACTGGGCTTTATCAGCCAACATGCTGGATGTAGATTGGAAAGAGCAGAATTGGAGAGACTTGCACTTCCTCTTGAGCTGTTATTTTTGCCTACCCTTTAAGGAGTGGGAAGATTTTCAGAGAGGATAAATACGAGGGATCAATATTTAGGCCAATTTCTAGACAATGTAGTAAACTATAGCCTAATCATAGGCCTATTTAGGAAGTACATTTCCTTGGAAAGATAACTGCCCTGTGCTTCTCCACCCAGGCATTGGCTACAGTCTACTCTATTTAATAGAGACAACACGCTCACCTGATCTCACAGGTACGGCTACTGAACTGGAAGCAGAGAGAATGATGACAGACACAACTCCTATGTTTTACATAGGCCTATAGGACATAGCCTACCTTTTAGGGAGACGATTTGCAGGCAGAGACAAACTAAATGGGTAATCAATCAGCCAAGTCCATATGATCTGGTGATTTCTCCAGTCTCCAGTCAGAGCTATGGTAACACTGAGACAAGGAAGAGGTAGAAGAGGCCTCAACCACAGACAGATGAGTAGCAAGCAGAACCCAGACAGAGGTAGAGAGAAGAGGCCTCAACCACAGACAGATGAGTAGCAGCAGAACCCAGACAGAGGTAGAGAGAAGAGGCCTCAACCACAGACAGATGAGTAGCAAGCAGAACCCAGACAGAGGTAGAGAGAAGAGGCCTCAACCACAGACAGATGAGTAGCAAGCAGAACCCAGACAGAGGTAGAGAGAAGGGGCCTCAACCACGGACAGATGAGTAGCAGCAGAACCCAGACAGAGGTAGAGAGAAGAGGCCTCAACCACAGACAGATGAGTAGCAAGCAGAACCCAGACAGAGGTAGAGAGAAGAGGCCTCAACCACAGACAGATGAGTAGCAAGCAGAACCCAGACAGAGGTAGAGAGAAGAGGCCTCAACCACAGACAGATGAGTAGCAGCAGAACCCAGACAGAGGTAGAGAGAAGAGGCCTCAACCACAGACAGATGAGTAGCAGCAGAACCCAGACAGAGGTAGAGAGAAGAGGCCTCAACCACAGACAGATGAGTAGCAGCAGAACCCAGACAGAGGTAGAGAGAAGAGGCCTCAACCACAGACAGATGAGTAGCAAGCAGAACCCAGACAGAGGTAGAGAGAAGAGGCCTCAACCACAGACAGATGAGTAGCAGCAGAACCCAGACAGAGGTAGAGAGAAGAGGCCTCAACCACAGACAGATGAGTAGCAGCAGAACCCAGACAGAGGTAGAGAGAAGAGGCCTCAACCACAGACAGATGAGTAGCAAGCAGAACCCAGACAGAGGTAGAGAGAAGAGGCCTCAACCACAGACAGATGAGTAGCAAGCAGAACCCAGACAGAGGTAGAGAGAAGAGGCCTCAACCACAGACAGATGAGTAGCAGCAGAACCCAGACAGAGGTAGAGAGAAGAGGCCTCAACCAAAGACAGAGGTAGAGAGAAGAGGCCTCAACCACAGACAGATGAGTAGCAGCAGAACCCAGACAGAGGTAGAGAGAAGAGGCCTCAACCAAAGACAGAGGTAGAGAGAAGAGGCCTCAACCACAGACAGATGAGTAGCAGCAGAACCCAGACAGAGGTAGAGAGAAGAGGCCTCAACCAAAGACAGATGAGTAGCAAGCAGAACCCAGACAGAGGTAGAGAGAAGAGGCCTCAACCAAAGACAGAGGTAGAGAGAAGAGGCCTCAACCACAGACAGAGGTAGAGAGAAGAGGCCTCAACCAAAGACAGAGGTAGAGAGAAGAGGGGCGAAGGTTCATCTTACATGGCGACACCCCTGTCAGATCACGACCCTGTGATAGATTTGGTAGAATTGCCTGATGGCACGTGGGCCATGAAGCAGATGACACCACAGATTATCTTCACCTATGAAAGGACCAATGTGTTTCCTGACTCTGTGTAAACATCCCGTGTAAAAGAGACAATGTGTTACCTGACTCTGTGTAAACATCACGTGTAAAAGAGACAATGTGTTACCTGACTCTGTGTAAACATCACGTGTAAAGGAGACAATGTGTTACCTGACTCTGTGTAAACATCACGTGTAAAAGAGACAATGTGTTACCTGACTCTGTGTAAACATCACGTGTAAAAGAGACAATGTGTTACCTGACTCTGTGTAAACATCCCGTGTAAAGGAGACAATGTGTTACCTGACTCTGTGTAAACATCCCGTGTAAAGGAGACAATGTGTTACCTGACTCTGTGTAAACATCACGTGTAAAGGAGACAATGTGTTACCTGACTCTGTGTAAACATCACGTGTAAAGGAGACAATGTGTTACCTGACTCTGTGTAAACATCACGTGTAAAAGAGACAATGTGTTACCTGACTCTGTGTAAACATCCCGTGTAAAAGAGACAATGTGTTACCTGACTCTGTGTAAACATCACGTGTAAAGGAGACAATGTGTTACCTGACTCTGTGTAAACATCACGTGTAAAGGAGACAATGTGTTACCTGACTCTGTGTAAACATCCCGTGTAAAGACAATGTGTTACCTGACTCTGTGTAAACATCACGTGTAAAGGAGACAATGTGTTACCTGACTCTGTGTAAACATCACGTGTAAAGGAGACAATGTGTTACCTGACTCTGTGTAAACATCACGTGTAAAAGAGACAATGTGTTACCTGACTCTGTGTAAACATCACGTGTAAAAGAGACAATGTGTTACCTGACTGTGTAAACATCCCGTGTAAAAGAGACAATGTGTTACCTGACTGTGTAAACATCCCGTGTAAAAGAGACAATGTGTTACCTGACTCTGTGTAAACATCACGTGTAAAGGAGACAATGTGTTACCTGACTCTGTGTAAACATCACGTGTAAAAGAGACAATGTGTTACCTGACTCTGTGTAAACATCCCGTGTAAAGGAGACAATGTGTTACCTGACTCTGTGTAAACATCACGTGTAAAGGAGACAATGTGTTACCTGACTCTGTGTAAACATCACGTGTAAAGGAGACAATGTGTTACCTGACTCTGTGTAAACATCACGTGTAAAAGAGACAATGTGTTACCTGACTCTGTGTAAACATCACGTGTAAAAGAGACAATGTGTTACCTGACTGTGTAAACATCCCGTGTAAAAGAGACAATGTGTTACCTGACTCTGTGTAAACATCACGTGTAAAAGAGACAATGTGTTTCCTGACTCTGTGTAAACATCACGTGTAAAAGAGACAATGTGTTACCTGACTCTGTGTAAACATCCCGTGTAAAAGAGACAATGTGTTACCTGACTCTGTGTAAACATCACGTGTAAAGGAGACAATGTGTTACCTGACTCTGTGTAAACATCACGTGTAAAGGAGACAATGTGTTACCTGACTCTGTGTAAACATCACGTGTAAAAGAGACAATGTGTTACCTGACTCTGTGTAAACATCCCGTGTAAAAGAGACAATGTGTTACCTGACTCTGTGTAAACATCACGTGTAAAGGAGACAATGTGTTACCTGACTCTGTGTAAACATCACGTGTAAAGGAGACAATGTGTTACCTGACTCTGTGTAAACATCCCGTGTAAAGGACCAATGTGTTACCTGACTCTGTGTAAACAGTAAAGGAGACAATGTGTTACCTGACTCTGTGTAAACATCACGTGTAAAGGAGACAATGTGTTACCTGACTCTGTGTAAACATCACGTGTAAAAGAGACAATGTGTTACCTGACTCTGTGTAAACATCACGTGTAAAAGAGACAATGTGTTACCTGACTCTGTGTAAACATCACGTGTAAAAGAGACAATGTGTTACCTGACTGTGTAAACATCCCGTGTAAAAGAGACAATGTGTTACCTGACTCTGTGTAAACATCACGTGTAAAAGAGACAATGTGTTTCCTGACTCTGTGTAAACATCACGTGTAAAAGAGACAATGTGTTACCTGACTCTGTGTAAACATCCCGTGTAAAAGAGACAATGTGTTACCTGACTCTGTGTAAACATCACGTGTAAAGGAGACAATGTGTTACCTGACTCTGTGTAAACATCACGTGTAAAAGAGACAATGTGTTACCTGACTCTGTGTAAACATCACGTGTAAAAGAGACAATGTGTTACCTGACTCTGTGTAAACATCCCGTGTAAAGGAGACAATGTGTTACCTGACTCTGTGTAAACATCACGTGTAAAAGAGACAATGTGTTACCTGACTCTGTGTAAACATCACGTGTAAAAGAGACAATGTGTTACCTGACTCTGTGTAAACATCACGTGTAAAAGAGACAATGTGTTACCTGACTCTGTGTAAACATCCCGTGTAAAGGAGACAATGTGTTACCTGACTCTGTGTAAACATCACGTGTAAAAGAGACAATGTGTTACCTGACTCTGTGTAAACATCACGTGTAAAAGAGACAATGTGTTACCTGACTCTGTGTAAACATCACGTGTAAAGGAGACAATGTGTTACCTGACTCTGTGTAAACATCACGTGTAAAGGAGACAATGTGTTACCTGACTCTGTGTAAACATCACGTGTAAAGGAGACAATGTGTTACCTGACTCTGTGTAAACATCACGTGTAAAAGAGACAATGTGTTACCTGACTCTGTGTAAACATCACGTGTAAAAGAGACAATGTGTTACCTGACTCTGTGTAAACATCCCGTGTAAAGGAGACAATGTGTTACCTGACTCTGTGTAAACATCACGTGTAAAAGAGACAATGTGTTACCTGACTCTGTGTAAACATCCCGTGTAAAGAGGAGGATGTATTGTGTGGCTGTAGTCAAAGAAGTCCTGGGGTATAAAACGTAAAATATAAGGAGCAGAGCGGAGATTGTGGGGAAGACAGATCAGGAAATGACTGATGTATTAGAAATCAGAAGATGTTTGTGGTAAGAACAGAACCTGACAGTTATTGTTAGAGGCTTTTCAATATAATTACTTCTTTTTTTTACAATAATATCCATCAATTGTGAAACTGAAAGAACCAACAGAGAGGTGTTACCGGTATTCATTAACTAGTAGAACCAACAGAGAGGTGATACCGGTATTCATTAACTAGTAGAACCAACAGAGAGGTGTTACCGGTATTCATTAACTAGTAGAACCAACAGAGAGGTGATACCGGTATTCATTAACTAGTAGAACCAACAGAGAGGTGATACCGGTATTCATTAACTAGTAGAACCAACAGAGAAGTGTTACCGGTTTTCATTAACTAGTGGAACCAACAGAGAAGTGTTACCTGTTTTCATTAACTAGTAGAACCAACAGAGAAGTGTTACCGGTTTTCATTAACTAGTAGAACCAACAGAGAGGTGATACCGGTATTCATTAACTAGTAGAACCAACAGAGAAGTGTTACCGGTTTTCATTAACTAGTGGAACCAACAGAGAAGTGTTACCGGTTTTCATTAACTAGTAGAACCAACAGAGAAGTGTTACCGGTTTTCATTAACTAGTGGAACCAACAGAGAAGTGTTACCTGTTTTCATTAACTAGTGGAACCAACAGAGAAGTGTTACCTGTTTTCATTAACTAGTAGAACCAACAGAGAGGTGTTACCTGTTTTCATTAACTAGTAGAACCAACAGAGAAGTGTTACCTGTTTTCATTAACTAGTAGAACCAACAGAGAGGTGTTACCTGTTTTCATTAACTAGTAGAACCAACAGAGAGGTGATACCGGTTTTCATTAACTAGTAGAACCAACAGAGAGGTGTTACCTGTTTTCATTAACTAGTAGAACCAACAGAGAAGTGTTACCTGTTTTCATTAACTAGTAGAACCAACAGAGAGGTGTTACCTGTTTTCATTAACTAGTAGAACCAACAGAGAAGTGTTACCTGTTTTCATTAACTAGTAGAACCAACAGAGAGGTGATACCGGTTTTCATTAACTAGTAGAACCAACAGAGAGGTGTTACCTGTTTTCATTAACTAGTAGAACCAACAGAGAAGTGTTACCTGTTTTCATTAACTAGTAGAACCAACAGAGAGGTGTTACCGGTTTTCATTAACTAGTAGAACCAACAGAGAAGTGTTACCTGTTTTCATTAACTAGTAGAACCAACAGAGAAGTGTTACCTGTTTTCATTAACTAGTAGAACCAACAGAGAGGTGTTACCGGTTTTCATTAACTAGTAGAACCAACAGAGAAGTGTTACCTGTTTTCATTAACTAGTAGAACCAACAGAGAAGTGTTACCTGTTTTCATTAACTAGTAGAACCAACAGAGAAGTGTTACCTGTTTTCATTAACTAGTGGAACCAACAGAGAAGTGTTACCGGTTTTCATTAACTAGTAGAACCAACAGAGAGGTGATACCGGTATTCATTAACTAGTAGAACCAACAGAGAAGTGTTACCGGTTTTCATTAACTAGTGGAACCAACAGAGAAGTGTTACCTGTTTTCATTAACTAGTGGAACCAACAGAGAAGTGTTACCTGTTTTCATTAACTAGTAGAACCAACAGAGAGGTGTTACCTGTTTTCATTAACTAGTAGAACCAACAGAGAAGTGTTACCTGTTTTCATTAACTAGTAGAACCAACAGAGAGGTGTTACCTGTTTTCATTAACTAGTAGAACCAACAGAGAGGTGATACCGGTTTTCATTAACTAGTAGAACCAACAGAGAGGTGTTACCTGTTTTCATTAACTAGTAGAACCAACAGAGAAGTGTTACCTGTTTTCATTAACTAGTAGAACCAACAGAGAGGTGTTACCTGTTTTCATTAACTAGTAGAACCAACAGAGAAGTGTTACCTGTTTTCATTAACTAGTAGAACCAACAGAGAGGTGATACCGGTTTTCATTAACTAGTAGAACCAACAGAGAGGTGTTACCTGTTTTCATTAACTAGTAGAACCAACAGAGAAGTGTTACCTGTTTTCATTAACTAGTAGAACCAACAGAGAGGTGTTACCGGTTTTCATTAACTAGTAGAACCAACAGAGAAGTGTTACCTGTTTTCATTAACTAGTAGAACCAACAGAGAAGTGTTACCTGTTTTCATTAACTAGTAGAACCAACAGAGAGGTGTTACCGGTTTTCATTAACTAGTAGAACCAACAGAGAAGTGTTACCGGTTTTCATTAACTAGTAGAACTAACAGAGAAGTGTTACCGGTTTTCATTAACTAGTAGAACCAACAGAGAGGTGTTACCGGTTTTCATTAACTAGTGGAACCAACAGAGAGGTGTTACCGGTTTTCATTAACTAGTAGAACCAACAGAGAGGTGTTACCTGTTTTCATTAACTAGTAGAACCAACAGAGAGGTGTTACCGGTTGTCATTAACTAGTAGAACCAACAGAGAGGTGATACCGGTATTCATTAACTAGTAGAACCAACAGAGAAGTGTTACCTGTTTTCATTAACTAGTAGAACCAACAGAGAAGTGATACCTGTTTTCATTAACTAGTAGAACCAACAGAGAGGTGATACCGGTATTCATTAACTAGTAGAACCAACAGAGAGGTGTTACCTGTTTTCATTAACTAGTGGAACCAACAGAGAAGTGTTACCTGTTTTCATTAACTAGTAGAACCAACAGAGAGGTGTTACCGGTTTTCATTAACTAGTGGAACCAACAGAGAAGTGTTACCTGTTTTCATTAACTAGTAGAACCAACAGAGAAGTGTTACCTGTTTTCATTAACTAGTGGAACCAACAGAGAAGTGTTACCTAGTGTTACCGGTTTTCATTAACTAGTAGAACCAACAGAGAGGTGTTACCGGTTTTCATTAACTAGTAGAACCAACAGAGAAGTGTTACCTGTTTTCATTAACTAGTAGAACCAACAGAGAAGTGTTACCTGTTTTCATTAACTAGTAGAACCAACAGAGAAGTGTTACCTGTTTTCATTAACTAGTAGAACCAACAGAGAAGTGTTACCTGTTTTCATTAACTAGTGGAACCAACAGAGAAGTGTTACCGGTTTTCATTAACTAGTAGAACCAACAGAGAGGTGATACCGGTATTCATTAACTAGTAGAACCAACAGAGAAGTGTTACCGGTTTTCATTAACTAGTGGAACCAACAGAGAAGTGTTACCTGTTTTCATTAACTAGTGGAACCAACAGAGAAGTGTTACCTGTTTTCATTAACTAGTAGAACCAACAGAGAGGTGTTACCTGTTTTCATTAACTAGTAGAACCAACAGAGAAGTGTTACCTGTTTTCATTAACTAGTAGAACCAACAGAGAGGTGTTACCTGTTTTCATTAACTAGTAGAACCAACAGAGAGGTGATACCGGTTTTCATTAACTAGTAGAACCAACAGAGAGGTGTTACCTGTTTTCATTAACTAGTAGAACCAACAGAGAAGTGTTACCTGTTTTCATTAACTAGTAGAACCAACAGAGAGGTGTTACCTGTTTTCATTAACTAGTAGAACCAACAGAGAAGTGTTACCTGTTTTCATTAACTAGTAGAACCAACAGAGAGGTGATACCGGTTTTCATTAACTAGTAGAACCAACAGAGAGGTGTTACCTGTTTTCATTAACTAGTAGAACCAACAGAGAAGTGTTACCTGTTTTCATTAACTAGTAGAACCAACAGAGAGGTGTTACCGGTTTTCATTAACTAGTAGAACCAACAGAGAAGTGTTACCTGTTTTCATTAACTAGTAGAACCAACAGAGAAGTGTTACCTGTTTTCATTAACTAGTAGAACCAACAGAGAGGTGTTACCGGTTTTCATTAACTAGTAGAACCAACAGAGAAGTGTTACCGGTTTTCATTAACTAGTAGAACCAACAGAGAAGTGTTACCGGTTTTCATTAACTAGTAGAACTAACAGAGAAGTGTTACCGGTTTTCATTAACTAGTAGAACCAACAGAGAGGTGTTACCGGTTTTCATTAACTAGTGGAACCAACAGAGAGGTGTTACCGGTTTTCATTAACTAGTAGAACCAACAGAGAGGTGTTACCTGTTTTCATTAACTAGTAGAACCAACAGAGAGGTGTTACCGGTTGTCATTAACTAGTAGAACCAACAGAGAGGTGATACCGGTATTCATTAACTAGTAGAACCAACAGAGAAGTGTTACCTGTTTTCATTAACTAGTAGAACCAACAGAGAAGTGATACCTGTTTTCATTAACTAGTAGAACCAACAGAGAGGTGATACCGGTATTCATTAACTAGTAGAACCAACAGAGAGGTGTTACCTGTTTTCATTAACTAGTGGAACCAACAGAGAAGTGTTACCTGTTTTCATTAACTAGTAGAACCAACAGAGAAGTGTTACCTGTTTTCATTAACTAGTAGAACCAACAGAGAAGTGTTACCTGTTTTCATTAACTAGTAGAACCAACAGAGAAGTGTTACCTGTTTTCATTAACTAGTAGAACCAACAGAGAGGTGTTACCGGTTTTCATTAACTAGTAGAACCAACAGAGAAGTGTTACCGGTTTTCATTAACTAGTAGAACCAACAGAGAAGTGTTACCGGTTTTCATTAACTAGTAGAACTAACAGAGAAGTGTTACCGGTTTTCATTAACTAGTAGAACCAACAGAGAGGTGTTACCGGTTTTCATTAACTAGTGGAACCAACAGAGAGGTGTTACCGGTTTTCATTAACTAGTAGAACCAACAGAGAGGTGTTACCTGTTTTCATTAACTAGTAGAACCAACAGAGAAGTGTTACCTGTTTTCATTAACTAGTGGAACCAACAGAGAAGTGTTACCTGTTTTCATTAACTAGTAGAACCAACAGAGAAGTGTTACCTGTTTTCATTAACTAGTGGAACCAACAGAGAGGTGTTACCGGTTTTCATTAACTAGTAGAACCAACAGAGAGGTGTTACCTGTTTTCATTAACTAGTAGAACCAACAGAGAAGTGTTACCTGTTTTCATTAACTAGTGGAACCAACAGAGAAGTGTTACCTGTTTTCATTAACTAGTAGAACCAACAGAGAAGTGTTACCTGTTTTCATTAACTAGTGGAACCAACAGAGAAGTGTTACCTGTTTTCATTAACTAGTAGAACCAACAGAGAAGTGTTACCTGTTTTCATTAACTAGTGGAACCAACAGAGAAGTGTTACCGGTTTTCATTAACTAGTAGAACCAACAGAGAAGTGTTACCTGTTTTCATTAACTAGTAGAACCAACAGAGAGGTGTTACCTGTTTTCATTAACTAGTAGAACCAACAGAGAGGTGTTACCGGTTTTCATTAACTAGTGGAACCAACAGAGAAGTGTTACCTAGTGTTACCGGTTTTCATGAACTAGTAGAACCAACAGAGAAGTGTTACCTGTTTTCATTAACTAGTGGAACCAACAGAGAAGTGTTACCGGTTTTCATTAACTAGTAGAACCAACAGAGAGGTGTTACCGGTTTTCATTAACTAGTAGAACCAACAGAGAAGTGTTACCGGTTTTCATTAACTAGTGGAACCAACAGAGAAGTGTTACCTGTTTTCATTAACTAGTAGAACCAACAGAGAGGTGTTACCGGTTTTCATTAACTAGTGGAACCAACAGAGAAGTGTTACCTGTTTTCATTAACTAGTAGAACCAACAGAGAAGTGTTACCTGTTTTCATTAACTAGTGGAACCAACAGAGAAGTGTTACCTAGTGTTACCGGTTTTCATTAACTAGTAGAACCAACAGAGAAGTGTTACCTGTTTTCATTAACTAGTAGAACCAACAGAGAGGTGTTACCTGTTTTCATTAACTAGTAGAACCAACAGAGAAGTGTTACCTGTTTTCATTAACTAGTAGAACCAACAGAGAGGTGATACCGGTTTTCATTAACTAGTAGAACCAACAGAGAGGTGTTACCTGTTTTCATTAACTAGTAGAACCAACAGAGAAGTGTTACCTGTTTTCATTAACTAGTAGAACCAACAGAGAGGTGTTACCGGTTTTCATTAACTAGTAGAACCAACAGAGAAGTGTTACCTGTTTTCATTAACTAGTAGAACCAACAGAGAAGTGTTACCTGTTTTCATTAACTAGTAGAACCAACAGAGAGGTGTTACCGGTTTTCATTAACTAGTAGAACCAACAGAGAAGTGTTACCTGTTTTCATTAACTAGTAGAACCAACAGAGAAGTGTTACCTGTTTTCATTAACTAGTAGAACCAACAGAGAAGTGTTACCTGTTTTCATTAACTAGTAGAACCAACAGAGAAGTGTTACCTGTTTTCATTAACTAGTGGAACCAACAGAGAAGTGTTACCGGTTTTCATTAACTAGTAGAACCAACAGAGAGGTGATATCGGTATTCATTAACTAGTAGAACCAACAGAGAAGTGTTACCGGTTTTCATTAACTAGTGGAACCAACAGAGAAGTGTTACCTGTTTTCATTAACTAGTGGAACCAACAGAGAAGTGTTACCTGTTTTCATTAACTAGTAGAACCAACAGAGAGGTGTTACCTGTTTTCATTAACTAGTAGAACCAACAGAGAAGTGTTACCTGTTTTCATTAACTAGTAGAACTAACAGAGAAGTGTTACCGGTTTTCATTAACTAGTAGAACCAACAGAGAGGTGTTACCGGTTTTCATTAACTAGTGGAACCAACAGAGAGGTGTTACCTGTTTTCATTAACTAGTAGAACCAACAGAGAGGTGTTACCGGTTGTCATTAACTAGTAGAACCAACAGAGAGGTGATACCGGTATTCATTAACTAGTAGAACCAACAGAGAAGTGTTACCTGTTTTCATTAACTAGTAGAACCAACAGAGAAGTGATACCTGTTTTCATTAACTAGTAGAACCAACAGAGAGGTGATACCGGTATTCATTAACTAGTAGAACCAACAGAGAGGTGTTACCTGTTTTCATTAACTAGTGGAACCAACAGAGAAGTGTTACCTGTTTTCATTAACTAGTAGAACCAACAGAGAGGTGTTACCGGTTTTCATTAACTAGTGGAACCAACAGAGAAGTGTTACCTGTTTTCATTAACTAGTAGAACCAACAGAGAAGTGTTACCTGTTTTCATTAACTAGTGGAACCAACAGAGAAGTGTTACCTAGTGTTACCGGTTTTCATTAACTAGTAGAACCAACAGAGAGGTGTTACCGGTTTTCATTAACTAGTAGAACCAACAGAGAAGTGTTACCTGTTTTCATTAACTAGTAGAACCAACAGAGAAGTGTTACCTGTTTTCATTAACTAGTAGAACCAACAGAGAAGTGTTACCTGTTTTCATTAACTAGTAGAACCAACAGAGAAGTGTTACCTGTTTTCATTAACTAGTGGAACCAACAGAGAAGTGTTACCGGTTTTCATTAACTAGTAGAACCAACAGAGAGGTGATACCGGTATTCATTAACTAGTAGAACCAACAGAGAAGTGTTACCGGTTTTCATTAACTAGTGGAACCAACAGAGAAGTGTTACCTGTTTTCATTAACTAGTGGAACCAACAGAGAAGTGTTACCTGTTTTCATTAACTAGTAGAACCAACAGAGAGGTGTTACCTGTTTTCATTAACTAGTAGAACCAACAGAGAAGTGTTACCTGTTTTCATTAACTAGTAGAACCAACAGAGAGGTGTTACCTGTTTTCATTAACTAGTAGAACCAACAGAGAGGTGATACCGGTTTTCATTAACTAGTAGAACCAACAGAGAGGTGTTACCTGTTTTCATTAACTAGTAGAACCAACAGAGAAGTGTTACCTGTTTTCATTAACTAGTAGAACCAACAGAGAGGTGTTACCTGTTTTCATTAACTAGTAGAACCAACAGAGAAGTGTTACCTGTTTTCATTAACTAGTAGAACCAACAGAGAGGTGATACCGGTTTTCATTAACTAGTAGAACCAACAGAGAGGTGTTACCTGTTTTCATTAACTAGTAGAACCAACAGAGAAGTGTTACCTGTTTTCATTAACTAGTAGAACCAACAGAGAGGTGTTACCGGTTTTCATTAACTAGTAGAACCAACAGAGAAGTGTTACCTGTTTTCATTAACTAGTAGAACCAACAGAGAAGTGTTACCTGTTTTCATTAACTAGTAGAACCAACAGAGAGGTGTTACCGGTTTTCATTAACTAGTAGAACCAACAGAGAAGTGTTACCGGTTTTCATTAACTAGTAGAACCAACAGAGAAGTGTTACCGGTTTTCATTAACTAGTAGAACTAACAGAGAAGTGTTACCGGTTTTCATTAACTAGTAGAACCAACAGAGAGGTGTTACCGGTTTTCATTAACTAGTGGAACCAACAGAGAGGTGTTACCGGTTTTCATTAACTAGTAGAACCAACAGAGAGGTGTTACCTGTTTTCATTAACTAGTAGAACCAACAGAGAGGTGTTACCGGTTGTCATTAACTAGTAGAACCAACAGAGAGGTGATACCGGTATTCATTAACTAGTAGAACCAACAGAGAAGTGTTACCTGTTTTCATTAACTAGTAGAACCAACAGAGAAGTGATACCTGTTTTCATTAACTAGTAGAACCAACAGAGAGGTGATACCGGTATTCATTAACTAGTAGAACCAACAGAGAGGTGTTACCTGTTTTCATTAACTAGTGGAACCAACAGAGAAGTGTTACCTGTTTTCATTAACTAGTAGAACCAACAGAGAGGTGTTACCGGTTTTCATTAACTAGTGGAACCAACAGAGAAGTGTTACCTGTTTTCATTAACTAGTAGAACCAACAGAGAAGTGTTACCTGTTTTCATTAACTAGTGGAACCAACAGAGAAGTGTTACCTAGTGTTACCGGTTTTCATTAACTAGTAGAACCAACAGAGAAGTGTTACCTGTTTTCATTAACTAGTAGAACCAACAGAGAGGTGTTACCTGTTTTCATTAACTAGTAGAACCAACAGAGAAGTGTTACCTGTTTTCATTAACTAGTAGAACCAACAGAGAGGTGATACCGGTTTTCATTAACTAGTAGAACCAACAGAGAGGTGTTACCTGTTTTCATTAACTAGTAGAACCAACAGAGAAGTGTTACCTGTTTTCATTAACTAGTAGAACCAACAGAGAGGTGTTACCGGTTTTCATTAACTAGTAGAACCAACAGAGAAGTGTTACCTGTTTTCATTAACTAGTAGAACCAACAGAGAAGTGTTACCTGTTTTCATTAACTAGTAGAACCAACAGAGAGGTGTTACCGGTTTTCATTAACTAGTAGAACCAACAGAGAAGTGTTACCTGTTTTCATTAACTAGTAGAACCAACAGAGAAGTGTTACCTGTTTTCATTAACTAGTAGAACCAACAGAGAAGTGTTACCTGTTTTCATTAACTAGTAGAACCAACAGAGAAGTGTTACCTGTTTTCATTAACTAGTGGAACCAACAGAGAAGTGTTACCGGTTTTCATTAACTAGTAGAACCAACAGAGAGGTGATACCGGTATTCATTAACTAGTAGAACCAACAGAGAAGTGTTACCGGTTTTCATTAACTAGTGGAACCAACAGAGAAGTGTTACCTGTTTTCATTAACTAGTGGAACCAACAGAGAAGTGTTACCTGTTTTCATTAACTAGTAGAACCAACAGAGAGGTGTTACCTGTTTTCATTAACTAGTAGAACCAACAGAGAAGTGTTACCTGTTTTCATTAACTAGTAGAACCAACAGAGAGGTGTTACCTGTTTTCATTAACTAGTAGAACCAACAGAGAGGTGATACCGGTTTTCATTAACTAGTAGAACCAACAGAGAGGTGTTACCTGTTTTCATTAACTAGTAGAACCAACAGAGAAGTGTTACCTGTTTTCATTAACTAGTAGAACCAACAGAGAGGTGTTACCTGTTTTCATTAACTAGTAGAACCAACAGAGAAGTGTTACCTGTTTTCATTAACTAGTAGAACCAACAGAGAGGTGATACCGGTTTTCATTAACTAGTAGAACCAACAGAGAGGTGTTACCTGTTTTCATTAACTAGTAGAACCAACAGAGAAGTGTTACCTGTTTTCATTAACTAGTAGAACCAACAGAGAGGTGTTACCGGTTTTCATTAACTAGTAGAACCAACAGAGAAGTGTTACCTGTTTTCATTAACTAGTAGAACCAACAGAGAAGTGTTACCTGTTTTCATTAACTAGTAGAACCAACAGAGAGGTGTTACCGGTTTTCATTAACTAGTAGAACCAACAGAGAAGTGTTACCGGTTTTCATTAACTAGTAGAACCAACAGAGAAGTGTTACCGGTTTTCATTAACTAGTAGAACTAACAGAGAAGTGTTACCGGTTTTCATTAACTAGTAGAACCAACAGAGAGGTGTTACCGGTTTTCATTAACTAGTGGAACCAACAGAGAGGTGTTACCGGTTTTCATTAACTAGTAGAACCAACAGAGAGGTGTTACCTGTTTTCATTAACTAGTAGAACCAACAGAGAGGTGTTACCGGTTGTCATTAACTAGTAGAACCAACAGAGAGGTGATACCGGTATTCATTAACTAGTAGAACCAACAGAGAAGTGTTACCTGTTTTCATTAACTAGTAGAACCAACAGAGAAGTGATACCTGTTTTCATTAACTAGTAGAACCAACAGAGAGGTGATACCGGTATTCATTAACTAGTAGAACCAACAGAGAGGTGTTACCTGTTTTCATTAACTAGTGGAACCAACAGAGAAGTGTTACCTGTTTTCATTAACTAGTAGAACCAACAGAGAGGTGTTACCGGTTTTCATTAACTAGTGGAACCAACAGAGAAGTGTTACCTGTTTTCATTAACTAGTAGAACCAACAGAGAAGTGTTACCTGTTTTCATTAACTAGTGGAACCAACAGAGAAGTGTTACCTAGTGTTACCGGTTTTCATGAACTAGTAGAACCAACAGAGAAGTGTTACCTGTATTCATTAACTAGTAGAACCAACAGAGAGGTGTTACCTGTATTCATTAACTAGTAGAACCAACAGAGAGGTGTTACCTGATTTCATTAACTAGTAGAACCAACAGAGAGGTGATACCGGTTTTCATTAACTAGTGGAACCAACAGAGAAGTGTTACCTAGTGTTACCGGTTTTCATGAACTAGTAGAACCAACAGAGAAGTGTTACCTGTTTTCATTAACTAGTGGAACCAACAGAGAAGTGTTACCTAGTGTTACCGGTTTTCATGAACTAGTAGAACCAACAGAGAAGTGTTACCTGTATTCATTAACTAGTAGAACCAACAGAGAGGTGTTACCTGTTTTCATTAACTAGTAGAACCAACAGAGAGGTGATACCTGTTTTCATGAACTAGTAGAACCAACAGAGAGGTGTTACCTGTTTTCATGAACTAGTAGAACCAACAGAGAAGTGTTACCTGTATTCATTAACTAGTAGAACCAACAGAGAGGTGTTACCTGTTTTCATTAACTAGTAGAACCAACAGAGAAGTGTTACCTGTTTTCATTAACTAGTAGAACCAACAGAGAAGTGATACCTGTTTTCATTAACTAGTGGAACCAACAGAGAAGTGTTACCTGTTTTCATTAACTAGTAGAACCAACAGAGAGGTGTTACCTGATTTCATTAACTAGTAGAACCAACAGAGAGGTGATACCGGTTTTCATTAACTAGTGGAACCAACAGAGAAGTGTTACCTGTTTTCATTAACTAGTAGAACCAACAGAGAGGTGATACCGGTATTCATTAACTAGTAGAACCAACAGAGAAGTGTTACCGGTTTTCATTAACTAGTAGAACCAACAGAGAAGTGTTACCGGTTTTCATTAACTAGTAGAACCAACAGAGAGGTGTTACCTGTTTTCATTAACTAGTAGAACCAACAGAGAGGTGATACCGGTATTCATTAACTAGTAGAACCAACAGAGAAGTGTTACCGGTTTTCATTAACTAGTAGAACCAACAGAGAAGTGTTACCGGTTTTCATTAACTAGTAGAACTAACAGAGAAGTGTTACCGGTTTTCATTAACTAGTAGAACCAACAGAGAGGTGTTACCGGTTTTCATTAACTAGTAGAACCAACAGAGAAGTGTTACCGGTTTTCATTAACTAGTAGAACCAACAGAGAAGTGTTACCGGTTTTCATTAACTAGTAGAACTAACAGAGAAGTGTTACCGGTTTTCATTAACTAGTAGAACCAACAGAGAGGTGTTACCGGTTTTCATTAACTAGTGGAACCAACAGAGAGGTGTTACCTGTATTCATTAACTAGTAGAACCAACAGAGAGGTGTTACCTGATTTCATTAACTAGTAGAACCAACAGAGAGGTGATACCGGTTTTCATTAACTAGTGGAACCAACAGAGAAGTGTTACCTAGTGTTACCGGTTTTCATGAACTAGTAGAACCAACAGAGAAGTGTTACCTGTTTTCATTAACTAGTGGAACCAACAGAGAAGTGTTACCTAGTGTTACCGGTTTTCATGAACTAGTAGAACCAACAGAGAAGTGTTACCTGTATTCATTAACTAGTAGAACCAACAGAGAGGTGTTACCTGTTTTCATTAACTAGTAGAACCAACAGAGAGGTGATACCGTTTTCATGAACTAGTAGAACCAACAGAGAGGTGTTACCTGTTTTCATGAACTAGTAGAACCAACAGAGAAGTGTTACCTGTATTCATTAACTAGTAGAACCAACAGAGAGGTGTTACCTGTTTTCATTAACTAGTAGAACCAACAGAGAAGTGTTACCTGTTTTCATTAACTAGTAGAACCAACAGAGAAGTGATACCTGTTTTCATTAACTAGTGGAACCAACAGAGAAGTGTTACCTGTTTTCATTAACTAGTAGAACCAACAGAGAGGTGTTACCTGATTTCATTAACTAGTAGAACCAACAGAGAGGTGATACCGGTTTTCATTAACTAGTGGAACCAACAGAGAAGTGTTACCTGTTTTCATTAACTAGTAGAACCAACAGAGAGGTGATACCGGTATTCATTAACTAGTAGAACCAACAGAGAAGTGTTACCGGTTTTCATTAACTAGTAGAACCAACAGAGAAGTGTTACCGGTTTTCATTAACTAGTAGAACCAACAGAGAGGTGTTACCTGTTTTCATTAACTAGTAGAACCAACAGAGAGGTGATACCGGTATTCATTAACTAGTAGAACCAACAGAGAAGTGTTACCGGTTTTCATTAACTAGTAGAACCAACAGAGAAGTGTTACCGGTTTTCATTAACTAGTAGAACTAACAGAGAAGTGTTACCGGTTTTCATTAACTAGTAGAACCAACAGAGAGGTGTTACCGGTTTTCATTAACTAGTAGAACCAACAGAGAAGTGTTACCGGTTTTCATTAACTAGTAGAACCAACAGAGAAGTGTTACCGGTTTTCATTAACTAGTAGAACTAACAGAGAAGTGTTACCGGTTTTCATTAACTAGTAGAACCAACAGAGAGGTGTTACCGGTTTTCATTAACTAGTGGAACCAACAGAGAGGTGTTACCGGTTTTCATTAACTAGTAGAACCAACAGAGAGGTGTTACCTGTTTTCATTAACTAGTAGAACCAACAGAGAGGTGTTACCGGTTTTCATTAACTAGTAGAACCAACAGAGAAGTGTTACCTGTTTTCATTAACTAGTGGAACCAACAGAGAGGTGTTACCTGTTTTCATTAACTAGTAGAACCAACAGAGAAGTGTTACCTGTTTTCATTAACTAGTAGAACCAACAGAGAGGTGTTACCTGTTTTCATTAACTAGTGGAACCAACAGAGAGGTGATACCTGTTTTCATTAACTAGTGGAACCAAAAGAGAAGTGTTACCTGTTTTCATTAACTAGTAGAACCAACAGAGAGGTGTTACCGGTTTTCATTAACTAGTGGAACCAACAGAGAAGTGTTACCTGTTTTCATTAACTAGTGGAACCAACAGAGAAGTGTTACCTGTTTTCATGAACTAGTAGAACCAACAGAGAAGTGTTACCTGTTTTCATTAACTAGTGGAACCAACAGAGAAGTGTTACCTAGTGTTACCGGTTTTCATGAACTAGTAGAACCAACAGAGAAGTGTTACCTGTATTCATTAACTAGTAGAACCAACAGAGAAGTGTTACCTGTTTTCATTAACTAGTAGAACCAACAGAGAGGTGTTACCTGATTTCATTAACTAGTAGAACCAACAGAGAGGTGATACCGGTTTTCATTAACTAGTGGAACCAACAGAGAAGTGTTACCTGTTTTCATTAACTAGTAGAACCAACAGAGAGGTGATACCGGTATTCATTAACTAGTAGAACCAACAGAGAAGTGTTACCGGTTTTCATTAACTAGTAGAACCAACAGAGAAGTGTTACCGGTTTTCATTAACTAGTAGAACCAACAGAGAGGTGATACCGGTATTCATTAACTAGTAGAACCAACAGAGAAGTGTTACCTGTTTTCATTAACTAGTAGAACCAACAGAGAAGTGTTACCTGTTTTCATTAACTAGTAGAACCAACAGAGAAGTGTTACCTGTTTTCATTAACTAGTAGAACCAACAGAGAAGTGTTACCTGTTTTCATTAACTAGTAGAACCAACAGAGAGGTGTTACCGGTTTTCATTAACTAGTAGAACCAACAGAGAAGTGTTACCGGTTTTCATTAACTAGTAGAACCAACAGAGAAGTGTTACCGGTTTTCATTAACTAGTAGAACTAACAGAGAAGTGTTACCGGTTTTCATTAACTAGTAGAACCAACAGAGAGGTGTTACCGGTTTTCATTAACTAGTGGAACCAACAGAGAGGTGTTACCGGTTTTCATTAACTAGTAGAACCAACAGAGAGGTGTTACCTGTTTTCATTAACTAGTAGAACCAACAGAGAAGTGTTACCTGTTTTCATTAACTAGTGGAACCAACAGAGAAGTGTTACCTGTTTTCATTAACTAGTAGAACCAACAGAGAAGTGTTACCTGTTTTCATTAACTAGTGGAACCAACAGAGAGGTGTTACCGGTTTTCATTAACTAGTAGAACCAACAGAGAGGTGTTACCTGTTTTCATTAACTAGTAGAACCAACAGAGAAGTGTTACCTGTTTTCATTAACTAGTGGAACCAACAGAGAAGTGTTACCTGTTTTCATTAACTAGTAGAACCAACAGAGAAGTGTTACCTGTTTTCATTAACTAGTGGAACCAACAGAGAAGTGTTACCTGTTTTCATTAACTAGTAGAACCAACAGAGAAGTGTTACCTGTTTTCATTAACTAGTGGAACCAACAGAGAAGTGTTACCGGTTTTCATTAACTAGTAGAACCAACAGAGAAGTGTTACCTGTTTTCATTAACTAGTAGAACCAACAGAGAGGTGTTACCTGTTTTCATTAACTAGTAGAACCAACAGAGAGGTGTTACCGGTTTTCATTAACTAGTGGAACCAACAGAGAAGTGTTACCTAGTGTTACCGGTTTTCATGAACTAGTAGAACCAACAGAGAAGTGTTACCTGTTTTCATTAACTAGTGGAACCAACAGAGAAGTGTTACCGGTTTTCATTAACTAGTAGAACCAACAGAGAGGTGTTACCGGTTTTCATTAACTAGTAGAACCAACAGAGAAGTGTTACCGGTTTTCATTAACTAGTGGAACCAACAGAGAGGTGTTACCGGTTTTCATTAACTAGTGGAACCAACAGAGAAGTGTTACCTGTTTTCATTAACTAGTAGAACCAACAGAGAAGTGTTACCTGTTTTCATTAACTAGTGGAACCAACAGAGAAGTGTTACCTGTTTTCATTAACTAGTAGAACCAACAGAGAAGTGTTACCTGTTTTCATTAACTAGTAGAACCAACAGAGAAGTGTTACCTGTTTTCATTAACTAGTAGAACCAACAGAGAAGTGTTACCTGTTTTCATTAACTAGTAGAACCAAAAGAGAAGTGTTACCGGTTTTCATTAACTAGTAGAACCAACAGAGAAGTGTTACCTGTTTTCATTAACTAGTAGAACCAACAGAGAGGTGTTACCTGTTTTCATTAACTAGTAGAACCAACAGAGAGGTGTTACCGGTTTTCATTAACTAGTGGAACCAACAGAGAAGTGTTACCGGTTTTCATTAACTAGTAGAACCAACAGAGAGGTGTTACCTGTTTTCATTAACTAGTAGAACCAACAGAGAAGTGTTACCGGTTTTCATGAACTAGTAGAACCAACAGAGAAGTGTTACCTGTTTTCATTAACTAGTGGAACCAACAGAGAAGTGTTACCGGTTTTCATTAACTAGTAGAACCAACAGAGAGGTGTTACCGGTTTTCATTAACTAGTAGAACCAACAGAGAAGTGTTACCGGTTTTCATTAACTAGTGGAACCAACAGAGAAGTGTTACCTGTTTTCATTAACTAGTAGAACCAACAGAGAAGTGTTACCTGTTTTCATTAACTAGTAGAACCAACAGAGAGGTGTTACCTGTTTTCATTAACTAGTAGAACCAACAGAGAGGTGATACCTGTTTTCATTAACTAGTAGAACCAACAGAGAGGTGTTACCGGTTTTCATTAACTAGTGGAACCAACAGAGAAGTGTTACCTAGTGTTACCGGTTTTCATTAACTAGTAGAACCAACAGAGAAGTGTTACCTGTTTTCATTAACTAGTAGAACCAACAGAGAAGTGTTACCTGTTTTCATTAACTAGTAGAACCAACAGAGAGGTGTTACCGGTTTTCATTAACTAGTAGAACCAACAGAGAAGTGTTACCTGTTTTCATTAACTAGTAGAACCAACAGAGAGGTGATACCTGTTTTCATTAACTAGTAGAACCAACAGAGAAGTGTTACCTAGTGTTACCGGTTTTCATTAACTAGTGGAACCAACAGAGAAGTGTTACCTGTTTTCATTAACTAGTAGAACCAACAGAGAAGTGATACCTGTTTTCATTAACTAGTGGAACCAACAGAGAAGTGTTACCTGTTTTCATTAACTAGTAGAACCAACAGAGAGGTGATACCGGTATTCATTAACTAGTAGAACCAAAAGAGAAGTGTTACCTGTTTTCATTAACTAGTGGAACCAACAGAGAAGTGTTACCTGTTTTCATTAACTAGTAGAACCAACAGAGAGGTGTTACCTGTTTTCATTAACTAGTAGAACCAACAGAGAAGTGTTACCTGTTTTCATTAACTAGTAGAACCAACAGAGAAGTGATACCTGTTTTCATTAACTAGTAGAACCAACAGAGAAGTGTTACCTGTTTTCATTAACTAGTAGAACCAACAGAGAAGTGATACCTGTTTTCATTAACTAGTAGAACCAACAGAGAAGTGTTACCTGTTTTCATTAACTAGTAGAACCAACAGAGAGGTGATACCGGTATTCATTAACTAGTAGAACCAACAGAGAAGTGTTACCTGTTTTCATTAACTAGTAGAACCAACAGAGAGGTGTTACCTGTTTTCATTAACTAGTGGAACCAACAGAGAAGTGTTACCTGTTTTCATTAACTAGTGGAACCAACAGAGAGGTGATACCTGTTTTCATTAACTAGTAGAACCAACAGAGAAGTGATACCTGTTTTCATTAACTAGTAGAACCAACAGAGAAGTGTTACCTGTTTTCATTAACTAGTGGAACCAACAGAGAAGTGTTACCTGTTTTCATTAACTAGTGGAACCAACAGAGAGGTGATACCTGTTTTCATTAACTAGTAGAACCAACAGAGAAGTGTTACCTGTTTTCATTAACTAGTGGAACCAACAGAGAAGTGTTACCTGTTTTCATTAACTAGTAGAACCAACAGAGAGGTGTTACCTGTTTTCATTAACTAGTAGAACCAACAGAGAGGTGTTACCTGTTTTCATTAACTAGTAGAACCAACAGAGAAGTGTTACCTAGTGTTACCGGTTTTCATTAACTAGTGGAACCAACAGAGAAGTGTTACCGGTTTTCATTAACTAGTAGAACTAACAGAGAAGTGTTACCGGTTTTCATTAACTAGTAGAACCAACAGAGAAGTGTTACCGGTTTTCATTAACTAGTAGAACCAACAGAGAGGTGATACCTGTTTTCATTAACTAGTGGAACCAACAGAGAAGTGTTACCGGTTTTCATTAAACTAGTAGAACTAACAGAGAAGTGTTACCTGTTTTCATTAACTAGTAGAACCAACAGAGAGGTGATACCGGTTTTCATTAACTAGTGGAACCAACAGAGAAGTGTTACCGGTTTTCATTAACTAGTAGAACCAACAGAGAAGTGTTACCTGTTTTCATTAACTAGTAGAACCAACAGAGAGGTGATACCGGTTTTCATTAACTAGTGGAACCAACAGAGAAGTGTTACCTAGTGTTACCGGTTTTCATTAACTAGTAGAACCAACAGAGAAGTGTTACCTGTTTTCATTAACTAGTAGAACCAACAGAGAAGTGTTACCTGTTTTCATTAACTAGTAGAACCAACAGAGAAGTGTTACCTAGTGTTACCGGTTTTCATTAACTAGTAGAACCAACAGAGAAGTGTTACCTGTTTTCATTAACTAGTAGAACCAACAGAGAAGTGTTACCGGTTTTCATTAACTAGTAGAACCAACAGAGATGTGTTACCGGTTTTCATTAACTAGTAGAACCAACAGAGAGGTGTTACCGGTTTTCATTAACTAGTAGAACCAACAGAGAGGTGTTACCGGTTTTCATTAACTAGTGGAACCAACAGAGAAGTGTTACCTGTTTTCATTAACTAGTAGAACCAAAAGAGAAGTGTTACCTGTTTTCATTAACTAGTAGAACCAACAGAGAGGTGATACCTGTTTTCATTAACTAGTAGAACCAACAGAGAAGTGTTACCTGTTTTCATTAACTAGTAGAACCAACAGAGAAATGTTACCGGTTTTCATTAACTAGTAGAACCAACAGAGAAGTGTTACCTGTTTTCATTAACTAGTAGAACCAACAGAGAAGTGTTACCGGTTTTCATTAACTAGTAGAACCAACAGAGAGGTGTTACCTGTTTTCATTAACTAGTGGAACCAACAGAGAAGTGTTACCTGTTTTCATTAACTAGTAGAACCAACAGAGAAGTGTTACCGGTTTTCATTAACTAGTAGAACCAACAGAGAAGTGTTACCTAGTGTTACCGGTTTTCATTAACTAGTGGAACCAACAGAGAAGTGTTACCTGTTTTCATTAACTAGTGGAACCAACAGAGAAGTGTTACCGGTTTTCATTAACTAGTAGAACCAAAAGAGAAGTGTTACCTGTTTTCATTAACTAGTAGAACCAACAGAGAGGTGTTACCTGTTTTCATTAACTAGTAGAACCAAAAGAGAAGTGTTACCGGTTTTCATTAACTAGTAGAACCAACAGAGAGGTGTTACCTGTTTTCATTAACTAGTAGAACCAAAAGAGAAGTGTTACCTGTATTCATTAACTAGTAGAACCAAAAGAGAAGTGTTACCTGTTTTCATTAACTAGTAGAACCAAAAGAGAAGTGTTACCTGTTTTCATTAACTAGTAGAACCAAAAGAGAGGTGTTACCTGTTTTCATTAACTAGTAGAACCAACAGAGAAGTGTTATCGGTTTTCATTAACTAGTAGAACCAAAAGAGAAGTGTTACCTAGTGTTACCGGTTTTCATTAACTAGTAGAACCAACAGAGAAGTGTTACCGGTTTTCATTAACTAGTAGAACCAACAGAGAGGTGTTACCTGTTTTCATTAACTAGTAGAACCAACAGAGAAGTGTTACCTGTTTTCATTAACTAGTAGAACCAACAGAGAAGTGTTATCGGTTTTCATTAACTAGTAGAACCAAAAGAGAAGTGTTACCTAGTGTTACCGGTTTTCATTAACTAGTAGAACCAACAGAGAGGTGTTACCTGTTTTCATTAACTAGTAGAACCAACAGAGAAGTGTTACCTGTTTTCATTAACTAGTAGAACCAACAGAGAAGTGTTACCTGTTTTCATTAACTAGTAGAACCAAAAGAGAAGTGTTACCTAGTGTTACCGGTTTTCATTAACTAGTAGAACCAACAGAGAAGTGTTACCGGTTTTCATTAACTAGTAGAACCAACAGAGAGGTGTTACCTGTTTTCATTAACTAGTAGAACCAACAGAGAAGTGTTACCTGTTTTCATTAACTAGTAGAACCAACAGAGAAGTGTTACCGGTTTTCATTAACTAGTAGAACCAACAGAGATGTGTTACCGGTTTTCATTAACTAGTAGAACCAACAGAGAGGTGTTACCGGTTTTCATTAACTAGTAGAACCAACAGAGAGGTGTTACCGGTTTTCATTAACTAGTGGAACCAACAGAGAAGTGTTACCTGTTTTCATTAACTAGTAGAACCAAAAGAGAAGTGTTACCTGTTTTCATTAACTAGTAGAACCAACAGAGAGGTGATACCTGTTTTCATTAACTAGTAGAACCAACAGAGAAGTGTTACCTGTTTTCATTAACTAGTAGAACCAACAGAGAAGTGTTACCGGTTTTCATTAACTAGTAGAACCAACAGAGAAGTGTTACCTGTTTTCATTAACTAGTAGAACCAACAGAGAAGTGTTACCGGTTTTCATTAACTAGTAGAACCAACAGAGAGGTGTTACCTGTTTTCATTAACTAGTGGAACCAACAGAGAAGTGTTACCGGTTTTCATTAACTAGTAGAACCAACAGAGAAGTGTTACCGGTTTTCATTAACTAGTAGAACCAACAGAGAAGTGTTACCTAGTGTTACCGGTTTTCATTAACTAGTGGAACCAACAGAGAAGTGTTACCTGTTTTCATTAACTAGTGGAACCAACAGAGAAGTGTTACCGGTTTTCATTAACTAGTAGAACCAAAAGAGAAGTGTTACCTGTTTTCATTAACTAGTAGAACCAACAGAGAGGTGTTACCTGTTTTCATTAACTAGTAGAACCAAAAGAGAAGTGTTACCTGTTTTCATTAACTAGTAGAACCAACAGAGAGGTGTTACCGGTTTTCATTAACTAGTAGAACCAACAGAGAGGTGATACCGGTTTTCATTAACTAGTAGAACCAACAGAGAAGTGTTACCTGTTTTCATTAACTAGTAGAACCAACAGAGAGGTGATACCGGTTTTCATTAACTAGTGGAACCAACAGAGAAGTGTTACCGGTTTTCATTAACTAGTAGAACTAACAGAGAAGTGTTACCGGTTTTCATTAACTAGTGGAACCAACAGAGAAGTGTTACCGGTTTTCATTAACTAGTAGAACTAACAGAGAAGTGTTACCGGTTTTCATTAACTAGTAGAACCAACAGAGAGGTGTTGTTTTCATTAACTAGTGGAACCAACAGAGAGGTGTTACCGGTTTTCATTAACTAGTAGAACCAACAGAGAGGTGTTACCTGTTTTCATTAACTAGTAGAACCAACAGAGAGGTGTTACCGGTTTTCATTAACTAGTGGAACCAACAGAGAAGTGTTACCTAGTGTTACCGGTTTTCATTAACTAGTAGAACCAACAGAGAAGTGTTACCTGTTTTCATTAACTAGTAGAACCAACAGAGAAGTGTTACCTGTTTTCATTAACTAGTAGAACCAACAGAGAGGTGTTACCGGTTTTCATTAACTAGTAGAACCAACAGAGAAGTGTTACCTGTTTTCATTAACTAGTAGAACCAACAGAGAGGTGATACCTGTTTTCATTAACTAGTAGAACCAACAGAGAAGTGTTACCTAGTGTTACCGGTTTTCATTAACTAGTGGAACCAACAGAGAAGTGTTACCTGTTTTCATTAACTAGTAGAACCAACAGAGAAGTGATACCTGTTTTCATTAACTAGTGGAACCAACAGAGAAGTGTTACCTGTTTTCATTAACTAGTAGAACCAACAGAGAGGTGATACCGGTATTCATTAACTAGTAGAACCAAAAGAGAAGTGTTACCTGTTTTCATTAACTAGTGGAACCAACAGAGAAGTGTTACCTGTTTTCATTAACTAGTAGAACCAACAGAGAGGTGTTACCTGTTTTCATTAACTAGTAGAACCAACAGAGAAGTGTTACCTGTTTTCATTAACTAGTAGAACCAACAGAGAAGTGTTATCGGTTTTCATTAACTAGTAGAACCAAAAGAGAAGTGTTACCTAGTGTTACCGGTTTTCATTAACTAGTAGAACCAACAGAGAAGTGTTACCGGTTTTCATTAACTAGTAGAACCAACAGAGAGGTGTTACCTGTTTTCATTAACTAGTAGAACCAACAGAGAAGTGTTACCTGTTTTCATTAACTAGTAGAACCAACAGAGAAGTGTTATGTTTTCATTAACTAGTAGAACCAAAAGAGAAGTGTTACCTAGTGTTACCGGTTTTCATTAACTAGTAGAACCAACAGAGAGGTGTTACCTGTTTTCATTAACTAGTAGAACCAACAGAGAAGTGTTACCTGTTTTCATTAACTAGTAGAACCAACAGAGAAGTGTTATCTGTTTTCATTAACTAGTAGAACCAAAAGAGAAGTGTTACCTAGTGTTACCGGTTTTCATTAACTAGTAGAACCAACAGAGAAGTGTTACCTGTTTTCATTAACTAGTAGAACCAACAGAGAGGTGTTACCTGTTTTCATTAACTAGTAGAACCAACAGAGAAGTGTTATCGGTTTTCATTAACTAGTAGAACCAAAGAGAAGTGTTACCTAGTGTTACCGGTTTTCATTAACTAGTAGAACCAACAGAGAAGTGTTACCGGTTTTCATTAACTAGTAGAACCAACAGAGAGGTGTTACCTGTTTTCATTAACTAGTGGAACCAACAGAGAGGTGTTACCTGTTTTCATTAACTAGTGGAACCAACAGAGAAGTGTTACCTGTTTTCATTAACTAGTAGAACCAACAGAGAAGTGTTATCGGTTTTCATTAACTAGTAGAACCAAAAGAGAAGTGTTACCTGTTTTCATTAACTAGTAGAACCAACAGAGAAGTGTTACCTGTTTTCATTAACTAGTAGAACCAACAGAGAAGTGTTACCTGTTTTCATTAACTAGTAGAACCAACAGAGAAGTGTTATCGGTTTTCATTAACTAGTAGAACCAAAAGAGAAGTGTTACCTAGTGTTACCGGTTTTCATTAACTAGTAGAACCAACAGAGAAGTGTTACCGGTTTTCATTAACTAGTAGAACCAACAGAGAAGTGTTACCTGTTTTCATTAACTAGTGGAACCAACAGAGAAGTGTTACCTGTTTTCATTAACTAGTAGAACCAACAGAGAAGTGATACCTGTTTTCATTAACTAGTAGAACCAACAGAGAAGTGTTACCGGTTTTCATTAACTAGTAGAACCAACAGAGAGGTGATACCTGTTTTCATTAACTAGTAGAACCAACAGAGAAGTGTTACCTGTTTTCATTAACTAGTAGAACCAACAGAGAAGTGATACCTGTTTTCATTAACTAGTAGAACCAACAGAGAGGTGATACCTGTTTTCATTAACTAGTAGAACCAACAGAGAGGTGATACCTGTTTTCATTAACTAGTAGAACCAACAGAGAGGTGATACCTGTTTTCATTAACTAGTAGAACCAACAGAGAGGTGATACCGGTTTTCATTAACTAGTAGAACCAACAGAGAAGTGATACCTGTTTTCATTAACTAGTAGAACCAACAGAGAGGTGATACCTGTTTTCATTAACTAGTAGAACCAACAGAGAGGTGATACCGGTTTTCATTAACTAGTAGAACCAACAGAGAAGTGATACCTGTTTTCATTAACTAGTAGAACCAACAGAGAGGTGATACCTGTTTTCATTAACTAGTAGAACTAACAGAGAAGTGTTACCTGTTTTCATTAACTAGTAGAACCAACAGAGAAGTGTTACCTAGTGTTACCTGTTTTCATTAACTAGTAGAACTAACAGAGAAGTGTTACCTGTTTTCATTAACTAGTAGAACCAACAGAGAAGTGTTACCTGTTTTCATTAACTAGTAGAACCAACAGAGAAGTGTTACCTGTTTTCATTAACTAGTGGAACCAACAGAGAAGTGTTACCTAGTGTTACCTGTTTTCATTAACTAGTAGAACTAACAGAGAAGTGTTACCTGTTTTCATTAACTAGTAGAACCAACAGAGAAGTGTTACCTAGTGTTACCTGTTTTCATTAACTAGTAGAACTAACAGAGAAGTGTTACCTGTTTTCATTAACTAGTAGAACCAACAGAGAAGTGATACCTGTTTTCATTAACTAGTAGAACCAACAGAGAGGTGATACCTGTTTTCATTAACTAGAAGAACCAACAGAGAAGTGTTACCTGTTTTCATTAACTAGTAGAACCAACAGAGAAGTGTTACCTGTTTTCATTAACTAGTAGAACCAACAGAGAAGTGATACCTGTTTTCATTAACTAGTAGAACCAACAGAGAAGTGTTACCTAGTGTTACCGGTTTTCATTAACTAGTAGAACCAACAGAGAGGTGATACCTGTTTTCATTAACTAGTAGAACCAACAGAGAAGTGATACCTGTTTTCATTAACTAGTAGAACCAACAGAGAAGTGTTACCTGTTTTCATTAACTAGTAGAACCAACAGAGAGGTGATACCTGTTTTCATTAACTAGTAGAACCAACAGAGAAGTGTTACCTGTTTTCATTAACTAGTAGAACCAACAGAGAAGTGTTACCTGTTTTCATTAACTAGTAGAACCAACAGAGAAGTGTTACCTGTTTTCATTAACTAGTAGAACCAACAGAGAAGTGTTACCTGTTTTCATTAACTAGTAGAACCAACAGAGAAGTGATACCTGTTTTCATTAACTAGTAGAACCAACAGAGAAGTGTTACCTGTTTTCATTAACTAGTAGAACCAACAGAGAAGTGTTACCTGTTTTCATTAACTAGTAGAACCAACAGAGAAGTGTTACCTGTTTTCATTAACTAGTAGAACCAACAGAGAAGTGATACCTGTTTTCATTAACTAGTAGAACCAACAGAGAAGTGATACCTGTTTTCATTAACTAGTAGAACCAACAGAGAAGTGTTACCTGTTTTCATTAACTAGTAGAACCAACAGAGAAGTGTTACCGGTTTTCATTAACTAGTAGAACCAACAGAGAAGTGTTATCGGTTTTCATTAACTAGTAGAACCAACAGAAGAAGTGTTACCTGTTTTCATTAACTAGTAGAACCAACAGAGAGGTGTTACCTGTTTTCATTAACTAGTAGAACCAACAGAGAAGTGTTACCTGTTTTCATTAACTAGTAGAACCAACAGAGAGGTGTTACCTGTTTTCATTAACTAGTGGAACCAACAGAGAGGTGTTACCTGTTTTCATTAACTAGTAGAACCAACAGAGAAGTGATACCTGTTTTCATTAACTAGTAGAACCAACAGAGAAGTGTTACCGGTTTTCATTAACTAGTAGAACCAACAGAGAAGTGTTACCGGTTTTCATTAACTAGTAGAACCAACAGAGAAGTGTTATCGGTTTTCATTAACTAGTAGAACCAACAGAGAAGTGTTACCTGTTTTCATTAACTAGTAGAACCAACAGAGAGGTGTTACCTGTTTTCATTAACTAGTAGAACCAACAGAGAAGTGTTACCTGTTTTCATTAACTAGTAGAACCAACAGAGAGGTGTTACCTGTTTTCATTAACTAGTGGAACCAACAGAGAGGTGTTACCTGTTTTCATTAACTAGTAGAACCAACAGAGAAGTGTTACCTGTTTTCATTAACTAGTAGAACCAACAGAGAGGTGATACCGGTATTCATTAACTAGTAGAACCAACAGAGAAGTGTTACCTGTTTTCATTAACTAGTAGAACCAACAGAGAAGTGTTACCTGTTTTCATTAACTAGTAGAACCAACAGAGAGGTGATACCGGTATTCATTAACTAGTAGAACCAACAGAGAGGTGTTACCTGTTTTCATTAACTAGTAGAACCAACAGAGAGGTGTTACCTGTTTTCATTAACTAGTAGAACCAACAGAGAGGTGATACCGGTATTCATTAACTAGTAGAACCAACAGAGAGGTGTTACCTGTTTTCATTAACTAGTAGAACCAACAGAGAAGTGTTACCTGTTTTCATTAACTAGTAGAACCAACAGAGAAGTGTTATCGGTTTTCATTAACTAGTAGAACCAACAGAGAAGTGTTACCTGTTTTCATTAACTAGTAGAACCAACAGAGAGGTGTTACCTGTTTTCATTAACTAGTAGAACCAAAAGAGAAGTGTTACCTGTTTTCATTAACTAGTGGAACCAACAGAGAAGTGTTACCTGTTTTCATTAACTAGTGGAACCAACAGAGAAGTGTTACCTGTTTTCATTAACTAGTGGAACCAAAAGAGAAGTGTTACCTGTTTTCATTAACTAGTAGAACCAACAGAGAAGTGTTACCTGTTTTCATTAACTAGTGGAACCAAAAGAGAAGTGTTACCTGTTTTCATTAACTAGTGGAACCAACAGAGAAGTGTTACCTGTTTTCATTAACTAGTAGAACCAACAGAGAAGTGTTACCTGTTTTCATTAACTAGTGGAACCAACAGAGAAGTGTTACCTGTTTTCATTAACTAGTAGAACCAACAGAGAAGTGTTACCTGTTTTCATTAACTAGTAGAACCAACAGAGAAGTGTTACCTGTTTTCATTAACTAGTGGAACCAAAAGAGAAGTGTTACCTGTTTTCATTAACTAGTAGAACCAAAAGAGAAGTGTTACCTGTTTTCATTAACTAGTAGAACCAACAGAGAGGTGTTACCTGTTTTCATTAACTAGTAGAACCAACAGAGAAGTGTTACCTGTTTTCATTAACTAGTAGAACCAAAAGAGAAGTGTTACCTGTTTTCATTAACTAGTAGAACCAACAGAGAAGTGTTACCTGTTTTCATTAACTAGTAGAACCAACAGAGAAGTGTTACCTGTTTTCATTAACTAGTAGAACCAACAGAGAGGTGTTACCTGTTTTCATTAACTAGTGGAACCAACAGAGAAGTGTTACCTGTTTTCATTAACTAGTAGAACCAACAGAGAAGTGTTACCTGTTTTCATTAACTAGTAGAACCAAAAGAGAAGTGTTACCTGTTTTCATTAACTAGTAGAACCAACAGAGAAGTGTTACCTGTTTTCATTAACTAGTAGAACCAACAGAGAAGTGTTACCTGTTTTCATTAACTAGTAGAACCAACAGAGAAGTGTTACCGGTTTTCATTAACTAGTAGAACCAAAAGAGAAGTGTTACCTGTTTTCATTAACTAGTAGAACCAACAGAGAAGTGTTACCTGTTTTCATTAACTAGTAGAACCAACAGAGAAGTGTTACCTGTTTTCATTAACTAGTGGAACCAACAGAGAAGTGTTACCTGTTTTCATTAACTAGTAGAACCAACAGAGAAGTGTTACCTGTTTTCATTAACTAGTAGAACCAACAGAGAAGTGTTACCTGTTTTCATTAACTAGTAGAACCAACAGAGAAGTGTTACCTGTTTTCATTAACTAGTAGAACCAACAGAGAAGTGTTACCTGTTTTCATTAACTAGTAGAACCAACAGAGAAGTGTTACCTGTTTTCATTAACTAGTAGAACCAACAGAGAAGTGTTACCTGTTTTCATTAACTAGTAGAACCAACAGAGAGGTGTTACCTGTTTTCATTAACTAGTAGAACCAACAGAGAGGTGTTACCTGTTTTCATTAACTAGTAGAACCAACAGAGAGGTTACCGGTTTTCATTAACTAGTAGAACCAACAGAGAAGTGTTACCTGTTTTCATTAACTAGTAGAACCAACAGAGAAGTGTTACCTGTTTTCATTAACTAGTAGAACCAACAGAGAAGGTTACCTGTTTTCATTAACTAGTAGAACCAACAGAGAAGTGTTACCTGTTTTCATTAACTAGTAGAACCAACAGAGAAGTGTTACCTGTTTTCATTAACTAGTAGAACCAACAGAGAAGTGTTACCTGTTTTCATTAACTAGTAGAACCAACAAAGAAGTGTTACCTGTTTTCATTAACTAGTAGTAACAGAGAACCATTAACTAGTAGAACCAACAGAGAAGTGTTACCTGTTTTCATTAACTAGTAGAACCAACAGAGAAGTGTTACCTGTTTTCATTAACTAGTAGAACCAACAGAGAGTGTTACCTAGTGTTACCTGTTTTCATTAACTAGTAGAACCAACAGAGAAGTGTTACCTGTTTTCATTAACTAGTAGAACCAACAGAGAAGTGTTACCTGTTTTCATTAACTAGTAGAACCAACAGAGAAGTGTTACCTGTTTTCATTAACTAGTAGAACCAACAGAGAAGTGATACCTGTTTTCATTAACTAGTAGAACCAACAGAGAGGTGATACCTGTTTTCATTAACTAGAAGAACCAACAGAGAAGTGTTACCTGTTTTCATTAACTAGTAGAACCAACAGAGAAGTGTTACCTGTTTTCATTAACTAGTAGAACCAACAGAGAAGTGTTACCTGTTTTCATTAACTAGTAGAACCAACAGAGAAGTGTTACCTGTTTTCATTAACTAGTAGAACCAACAGAGAGTGTTACCTGTTTTCATTAACTAGTAGAACCAACAGAGAAGTGTTACCTGTTTTCATTAACTAGTAGAACCAACAGAGAAGTGTTACCTGTTTTCATTAACTAGTAGAACCAACAGAGAGGTGTTACCTGTTTTCATTAACTAGTAGAACCAACAGAGAAGTGTTACCTGTTTTCATTAACTAGTAGAACCAACAGAGAAGTGTTACCTGTTTTCATTAACTAGTAGAACCAACAGAGAAGTGTTACCTGTTTTCATTAACTAGTAGAACCAACAGAGAAGTGTTACCTGTTTTCATTAACTAGTAGAACCAACAGAGAAGTGTTACCTGTTTTCATTAACTAGTAGAACCAACAGAGAAGTGTTACCTGTTTTCATTAACTAGTAGAACCAACAGAGAAGTGTTACCTGTTTTCATTAACTAGTAGAACCAACAGAGAAGTGTTACCTGTTTTCATTAACTAGTAGAACCAACAGAGAAGTGATACCTGTTTTCATTAACTAGTAGAACCAACAGAGAAGTGTTACCTGTTTTCATTAACTAGTAGAACCAACAGAGAAGTGTTACTGTTTTCATTAACTAGTAGAACCAACAGAGAAGTGTTACCTGTTTTCATTAACTAGTAGAACCAACAGAGAAGTGTTACCTGTTTTCATTAACTAGTAGAACCAACAGAGAAGTGTTACCTGTTTTCATTAACTAGTAGAACCAACAGAGAGTGTTACCTGTTTTCATTAACTAGTAGAACCAACAGAGAAGTGTTACCTGTTTTCATTAACTAGTAGAACCAACAGAGAGTGTTACCTGTTTTCATTAACTAGTGGAACCAACAGAGAAGTGTTACCTGTTTTCATTAACTAGTAGAACCAACAGAGAAGTGTTACCTGTTTTCATTAACTAGTAGAACCAACAGAGAAGTGTTACCTGTTTTCATTAACTAGTAGAACCAACAGAGAAGTGTTACCTGTTTTCATTAACTAGTAGAACCAACAGAGAAGTGTTATCTGTTTTCATTAACTAGTAGAACCAACAGAGAAGTGTTACCTGTTTTCATTAACTAGTAGAACCAACAGAGAGGTGTTACCTGTTTTCATTAACTAGTAGAACCAACAGAGAAGTGTTACCTGTTTTCATTAACTAGTAGAACCAACAGAGAGGTGTTACCTGTTTTCATTAACTAGTTAGGTGTTACCTGTTTTCATTAACTAGTAGAACCAACAGAGAAGTGTTACCTGTTTTCATTAACTAGTAGAACCAACAGAGAGGTGATTTTCATTAACTAGTAGAACCAACAGAGAAGTGTTACCTGTTTTCATTAACTAGTAGAACCAACAGAGAAGTGTTACCTGTTTTCATTAACTAGTAGAACCAACAGAGAGGTGTTACCGGTTTTCATTAACTAGTAGAACCAACAGAGAGGTGTTACCTGTTTTCATTAACTAGTAGAACCAACAGAGAGGTGTTACCTGTTTTCATTAACTAGTAGAACCAACAGAGAGGTGATACCGGTTTCATTAACTAGTAGAACCAACAGAGAGGTGTTACCTGTTTTCATTAACTAGTAGAACCAACAGAGAAGTGTTACCTGTTTTCATTAACTAGTAGAACCAACAGAGAAGTGTTATCGGTTTTCATTAACTAGTAGAACCAACAGAGAAGTGTTACCTGTTTTCATTAACTAGTAGAACCAACAGAGAGGTGTTACCTGTTTTCATTAACTAGTAGAACCAAAAGAGAAGTGTTACCTGTTTTCATTAACTAGTGGAACCAACAGAGAAGTGTTACCTGTTTTCATTAACTAGTGGAACCAACAGAGAAGTGTTACCTGTTTTCATTAACTAGTGGAACCAAAAGAGAAGTGTTACCTGTTTTCATTAACTAGTAGAACCAACAGAGAAGTGTTACCTGTTTTCATTAACTAGTGGAACCAAAAGAGAAGTGTTACCTGTTTTCATTAACTAGTGGAACCAACAGAGAAGTGTTACCTGTTTTCATTAACTAGTAGAACCAACAGAGAAGTGTTACCTGTTTTCATTAACTAGTGGAACCAACAGAGAAGTGTTACCTGTTTTCATTAACTAGTAGAACCAACAGAGAAGTGTTACCTGTTTTCATTAACTAGTAGAACCAACAGAGAAGTGTTACCTGTTTTCATTAACTAGTGGAACCAAAAGAGAAGTGTTACCTGTTTTCATTAACTAGTAGAACCAAAAGAGAAGTGTTACCTGTTTTCATTAACTAGTTTACCTGTTTTCATTAACTAGTAGAACCAACAGAGAAGTGTTACCTGTTTTCATTAACTAGTAGAACCAACAGAGAAGTGTTACCTGTTTTCATTAACTAGTGGAACCAACAGAGAAGTGTTACCTGTTTTCATTAACTAGTAGAACCAACAGAGAAGTGTTACCTGTTTTCATTAACTAGTAGAACCAACAGAGAGGTGTTACCTGTTTTCATTAACTAGTAGAACCAACAGAGAGGTGTTACCTGTTTTCATTAACTAGTGGAACCAACAGAGAAGTGTTACCTGTTTTCATTAACTAGTAGAACCAACAGAGAAGTGTTACCTGTTTTCATTAACTAGTAGAACCAAAAGAGAAGTGTTACCTGTTTTCATTAACTAGTAGAACCAACAGAGAAGTGTTACCTGTTTTCATTAACTAGTAGAACCAACAGAGAAGTGTTACCTGTTTTCATTAACTAGTAGAACCAACAGAGAAGTGTTACCTGTTTTCATTAACTAGTGGAACCAAAAGAGAAGTGTTACCTGTTTTCATTAACTAGTAGAACCAAAAGAGAAGTGTTACCTGTTTTCATTAACTAGTAGAACCAACAGAGAGGTGTTACCTGTTTTCATTAACTAGTAGAACCAACAGAGAAGTGTTACCTGTTTTCATTAACTAGTAGAACCAACAGAGAAGTGTTACCTGTTTTCATTAACTAGTGGAACCAACAGAGAAGTGTTACCTGTTTTCATTAACTAGTAGAACCAACAGAGAAGTGTTACCTGTTTTCATTAACTAGTAGAACCAACAGAGAGGTGATACCTGTTTTCATTAACTAGTAGAACCAACAGAGAAGTGTTACCTGTTTTCATTAACTAGTAGAACCAACAGAGAAGTGTTACCTGTTTTCATTAACTAGTAGAACCAACAGAGAAGTGTTACCTGTTTTCATTAACTAGTAGAACCAACAGAAGTGTTACCTGTTTTCATTAACTAGTAGAACCAACAGAGAAGTGTTACCTGTTTTCATTAACTAGTAGAACCAACAGAGAAGTGTTACCTGTTTTCATTAACTAGTAGAACCAACAGAGAAGTGTTACCTGTTTTCATTAACTAGTAGAACCAACAGAGAAGTGTTACCTGTTTTCATTAACTAGTAGAACCAACAGAGAAGTGTTACCTGTTTTCATTAACTAGTAGAACCAACAGAGAAGTGTTACCTGTTTTCATTAACTAGTAGAACCAACAGAGAAGTGTTACCTGTTTTCATTAACTAGTAGAACCAACAGAGAAGTGATACCTGTTTTCATTAACTAGTAGAACCAACAGAGAAGTGTTACCTGTTTTCATTAACTAGTAGAACCAACAGAGAAGTGTTACCTGTTTTCATTAACTAGTAGAACCAACAGAGAGGTGTTACCTGTTTTCATTAACTAGTAGAACCAACAGAGAGGTGTTACCTGTTTTCATTAACTAGTAGAACCAACAGAGAAGTGTTACCTGTTTTCATTAACTAGTAGAACCAACAGAGAAGTGTTACCTGTTTTCATTAACTAGTAGAACCAACAGAGAAGTGTTACCTGTTTTCATTAACTAGTAGAACCAACAGAGAGGTGTTACCTGTTTTCATTAACTAGTAGAACCAACAGAGAAGTGTTACCTGTTTTCATTAACTAGTAGAACCAACAGAGAAGTGTTACCTGTTTTCATTAACTAGTAGAACCAACAGAGAGGTGTTACCTGTTTTCATTAACTAGTAGAACCAACAGAGAAGTGTTACCTGTTTTCATTAACTAGTAGAACCAACAGAGAAGTGTTACTAGTGTTACCTGTTTTCATTAACTAGTAGAACCAACAGAGAAGTGTTACCTGTTTTCATTAACTAGTAGAACCAACAGAGAAGTGTTACCTGTTTTCATTAACTAGTAGAACCAACAGAGAAGTGTTACCTGTTTTCATTAACTAGTGGAACCAACAGAGAAGTGTTACCTGTTTTCATTAACTAGTAGAACCAACAGAGAAGTGTTACCTGTTTTCATTAACTAGTAGAACCAACAGAGAAGTGTTACCTGTTTTCATTAACTAGTAGAACCAACAGAGAAGTGTTACCTGTTTTCATTAACTAGTAGAACCAACAGAGAAGTGTTACCTGTTTTCATTAACTAGTAGAACCAACAGAGAAGTGTTACCTGTTTTCATTAACTAGTAGAACCAACAGAGAAGTGTTACCTGTTTTCATTAACTAGTAGAACCAACAGAGAAGTGTTACCTGTTTTCATTAACTAGTAGAACCAACAGAGAAGTGTTACCTGTTTTCATTAACTAGTAGAACCAACAGAGAAGTGTTACCTGTTTTCATTAACTAGTAGAACCAACAGAGAAGTGTTACCTGTTTTCATTAACTAGTAGAACCAACAGAGAAGTGTTACCTGTTTTCATTAACTAGTAGAACCAACAGAGAAGTGATACCTGTTTTCATTAACTAGTAGAACCAACAGAGAAGTGTTACCTGTTTTCATTAACTAGTAGAACCAACAGAGAAGTGTTACCTGTTTTCATTAACTAGTAGAACCAACAGAGAAGTGTTACCTGTTTTCATTAACTAGTAGAACCAACAGAGAAGTGTTACCTGTTTTCATTAACTAGTAGAACCAACAGAGAAGTGTTACCTGTTTTCATTAACTAGTAGAACCAACAGAGAAGTGTTACCTGTTTTCATTAACTAGTGGAACCAACAGAGAAGTGTTACCTGTTTTCATTAACTAGTGGAACCAACAGAGAAGTGTTACCTGTTTTCATTAACTAGTAGAACCAACAGAGAAGTGTTACCTGTTTTCATTAACTAGTAGAACCAACAGAGAAGTGTTACCTGTTTTCATTAACTAGTAGAACCAACAGAGAAGTGTTACCTGTTTTCATTAACTAGTAGAACCAACAGAGAAGTGTTACCTGTTTTCATTAACTAGTGGAACCAACAGAGAAGTGTTACCTGTTTTCATTAACTAGTAGAACCAACAGAGAAGTGTTACCTGTTTTCATTAACTAGTAGAACCAACAGAGAAGTGTTACCTGTTTTCATTAACTAGTAGAACCAACAGAGAAGTGTTACCTGTTTTCATTAACTAGTAGAACCAACAGAGAGGTGTTACCTGTTTTCATTAACTAGTGGAACCAACAGAGAAGTGTTACCTGTTTTCATTAACTAGTAGAACCAACAGAGAAGTGTTACCTGTTTTCATTAACTAGAACCAACAGAGAAGTGAACGGTTTTCATTAACTAGTAGAACCAACAGAGAAGTGTTACCTGTTTTCATTAACTAGTAGAACCAACAGAGAAGTGTTACCTGTTTTCATTAACTAGTAGAACCAACAGAGAGTGTTACCTGTTTTCATTAACTAGTAGAACCAACAGAGAGGTGTTACCTGTTTTCATTAACTAGTAGAACCAACAGAGAAGTGTTACCTGTTTTCATTAACTAGTAGAACCAACAGAGAAGTGTTACCTGTTTTCATTAACTAGTAGAACCAACAGAGAAGTGTTACCTGTTTTCATTAACTAGTAGAACCAACAGAGAAGTGTTACCTGTTTTCATTAACTAGTAGAACCAACAGAGAAGTGTTACCTGTTTTCATTAACTAGTAGAACCAACAGAGAAGTGTTACCTGTTTTCATTAACTAGTAGAACCAACAGAAAGTGTTACCTGTTTTCATTAACTAGTAGAACCAAAAGAGAAGTGTTACCTGTTTTCATTAACTAGTAGAACCAACAGAGAAGTGTTACCTGTTTTCATTAACTAGTAGAACCAACAGAGAAGTGTTACCTGTTTTCATTAACTAGTAGAACCAACAGAGAAGTGTTACCTGTTTTCATTAACTAGTAGAACCAACAGAGAAGTGTTACCTGTTTTCATTAACTAGTAGAACCAACAGAGAAGTGTTACCTGTTTTCATTAACTAGTAGAACCAACAGAGAAGTGTTACCTGTTTTCATTAACTAGTAGAACCAACAGAGAAGTGTTACCTGTTTTCATTAACTAGTAGAACCAAAGAGAAGTGTTACCTGTTTTCATTAACTAGTAGAACCAACAGAGAAGTGTTACCTGTTTTCATTAACTAGTAGAACCAACAGAGAAGTGTTACCTGTTTTCATTAACTAGTAGAACCAACAGAGAAGTGTTACCTGTTTTCATTAACTAGTAGAACCAAAAGAGAAGTGTTACCTGTTTTCATTAACTAGTAGAACCAACAGAGAAGGTGTTACCTGTTTTCATTAACTAGTAGAACCAACAGAGAAGTGTTACCTGTTTTCATTAACTAGTAGAACCAACAGAGAAGTGTTACCTGTTTTCATTAACTAGTAGAACCAACAGAGAAGTGTTACTGTTTTCATTAACTAGTAGAACCAACAGAGAAGTGTTACCTGTTTTCATTAACTAGTAGAACCAACAGAGAAGTGTTACCTGTTTTCATTAACTAGTAGAACCAACAGAGAAGTGTTACCTGTTTTCATTAACTAGTAGAACCAACAGAGAAGTGTTACCTGTTTTCATTAACTAGTAGAACCAACAGAGAAGTGTTACCTGTTTTCATTAACTAGTAGAACCAACAGAGAAGTGTTACCTGTTTTCATTAACTAGTAGAACCAACAGAGAGTGTTACCTGTTTTCATTAACTAGTAGAACCAACAGAGAGGTGTTACCTGTTTTCATTAACTAGTAGAACCAACAGAGAAGTGTTACCTGTTTTCATTAACTAGTAGAACCAACAGAGAAGTGTTACCTGTTTTCATTAACTAGTAGAACTGTTTTCATTAACTAACAGAGAAGTGTTACCTGTTTTCATTAACTAGTAGAACCAACAGAGAGTGTTACCTGTTTTCATTAACTAGTAGAACCAAAGAGAGTGTTACCTGTTTTCATTAACTAGTAGAACCAACAGAGAAGTGTTACCTGTTTTCATTAACTAGTAGAACCAACAGAGAAGTGTTACCTGTTTTCATTAACTAGTAGTGTTACCTGTTTTCATTAACTAGTAGAACCAACAGAGAAGTGTTACCTGTTTTCATTAACTAGTAGAACCAACAGAGAAGTGTTACCTGTTTTCATTAACTAGTAGAACCAACAGAGAAGTGTTACCTGTTTTCATTAACTAGTAGAACCAACAGAGAAGTGTTACCTGTTTTCATTAACTAGTGGAACCCAGAGAAGTGTTACCTGTTTTCATTAACTAGTAGAACCAACAGAGAGTGTTACCTGTTTTCATTAACTAGTAGAACCAACAGAGAAGTGTTACCTGTTTTCATTAACTAGTGGAACCAACAGAGAAGTGTTACCTGTTTTCATTAACTAGTAGAACCAACAGAGAAGTGTTACCTGTTTTCATTAACTAGTAGAACCAACAGAGAAGTGTTACCTGTTTTCATTAACTAGTGGAACCAACAGAGAAGTGTTACCTGTTTTCATTAACTAGTAGAACCAACAGAGAAGTGTTACCTGTTTTCATTAACTAGTAGAACCAACAGAGAAGTGTTACCTGTTTTCATTAACTAGTGGAACCAACAGAGAAGTGTTACCTGTTTTCATTAACTAGTAGAACCAACAGAGAAGTGTTACCTGTTTTCATTAACTAGTGGAACCAACAGAGAAGTGTTACCTGTTTTCATTAACTAGTGGAACCAACAGAGAAGTGTTACCTGTTTTCATTAACTAGTAGAACCAACAGAGAAGTGTTACCTGTTTTCATTAACTAGTGGAACCAACAGAGAAGTGTTACCTGTTTTCATTAACTAGTGGAACCAACAGAGAAGTGTTACCTGTTTTCATTAACTAGTAGAACCAACAGAGAGGTGTTACCTGTTTTCATTAACTAGTAGAACCAACAGAGAAGTGTTACCTGTTTTCATTAACTAGTGGAACCAACAGAGAAGTGTTACCTGTTTTCATTAACTAGTAGAACCAACAGAGAGTGTTACCTGTTTTCATTAACTAGTGGAACCAACAGAGAAGTGTTACCTGTTTTCATTAACTAGTAGAACCAACAGAGAAGTGTTACCTGTTTTCATTAACTAGTAGAACCAAGAGAAGTGTTACCGGTTTTCATTAACTAGTAGAACCAACAGAGAAGTGTTACCTGTTTTCATTAACTAGTAGAACCAACAGAGAAGTGTTACCTGTTTTCATTAACTAGTGGAACCAACAGAGAAGTGTTACCTGTTTTCATTAACTAGTAGAACCAACAGAGAGGTGTTACCTGTTTTCATTAACTAGTAGAACCAACAGAGAGGTGATACCGGTTTTCATTAACTAGTAGAACCAACAGAGAAGTGTTACCTGTTTTCATTAACTAGTAGAACCAACAGAGAAGTGTTACCGGTTTTCATTAACTAGTAGAACCAACAGAGAAGTGTTACCTGTTTTCATTAACTAGTAGAACCAACAGAGAAGTGTTACCTGTTTTCATTAACTAGTAGAACCAACAGAGAAGTGTTATACCGGTTTTCATTAACTAGTAGAACCAACAGAGAAGTGTTACCTGTTTTCATTAACTAGTAGAACCAACAGAGAAGTGTTACCTGTTTTCATTAACTAGTAGAACCAACAGAGAAGTGTTACCTGTTTTCATTAACTAGTAGAACCAACAGAGAAGTGTTACCTGTTTTCATTAACTAGTAGAACCAACAGAGAAGTGTTACCTGTTTTCATTAACTAGTAGAACCAACAGAGAAGTGTTACCTGTTTTCATTAACTAGTAGAACCAACAGTGTTAACTGTTTTCATTAACTAGTAGAACCAACAGAGAAGTGTTACCTGTTTTCATTAACTAGTAGAACCAACAGAGAAGTGTTACCTGTTTTCATTAACTAGTAGAACCAACAGAGAAGTGTTACCTGTTTTCATTAACTAGTAGAACCAACAGAGAAGTGTTACCTGTTTTCATTAACTAGTAGAACCAACAGAGAAGTGTTACCTGTTTTCATTAACTAGTAGAACCAACAGAGAAGTGTTACCTGTTTTCATTAACTAGTAGAACCAACAGAGAAGTGTTACCTGTTTTCATTAACTAGTAGAACCAACAGAGAAGTGTTACCTGTTTTCATTAACTAGTAGAACCAACAGAGAAGTGTTACCTGTTTTCATTAACTAGTAGAACCAACAGAGAAGTGTTACCTGTTTTCATTAACTAGTAGAACCAACAGAGAAGTGTTACCTGTTTTCATTAACTAGTAGAACCAACAGAGAAGTGTTACCTGTTTTCATTAACTAGTAGAACCAACAGAGAGGTGTTACCTGTTTTCATTAACTAGTGGAACCAACAGAGAAGTGTTACCTGTTTTCATTAACTAGTAGAACCAACAGAGAAGTGTTACCTGTTTTCATTAACTAGTAGAACCAACAGAGAGGTGTTACCTGTTTTCATTAACTAGTAGAACCAAAGAGAAGTGTTACCTGTTTTCATTAACTAGTAGAACCAACAGAGAAGTGTTACCTGTTTTCATTAACTAGTAGAACCAACAGAGAAGTGTTACCTGTTTTCATTAACTAGTAGAACCAACAGAGAGGTGTTACCTGTTTTCATTAACTAGTAGAACCAACAGAGAAGTGTTACCTGTTTTCATTAACTAGTAGAACCAACAGAGAGTGTTACCTGTTTTCATTAACTAGTAGAACCAACAGAGAAGTGTTACCTGTTTTCATTAACTAGTAGAACCAACAGAGAAGTGTTACCTGTTTTCATTAACTAGTGGAACCAACAGAGAAGTGTTACCTGTTTTCATTAACTAGTAGAACCAACAGAGAAGTGTTACCTGTTTTCATTAACTAGTAGAACCAACAGAGAAGTGTTACCTGTTTTCATTAACTAGTGGAACCAACAGAGAAGTGTTACCTGTTTTCATTAACTAGTGGAACCAACAGAGAAGTGTTACCTGTTTTCATTAACTAGTGGAACCAACAGAGAAGTGTTACCTGTTTTCATTAACTAGTAGAACCAACAGAGAAGTGTTACCTGTTTTCATTAACTAGTAGAACCAACAGAGAAGTGTTACCTGTTTTCATTAACTAGTGGAACCAAAAGAGAAGTGTTACCTGTTTTCATTAACTAGTAGAACCAACAGAGAAGTGTTACCGGTTTTCATTAACTAGTAGAACCAACAGAGAAGTGTTACCTGTTTTCATTAACTAGTAGAACCAACAGAGAAGTGTTACCTGTTTTCATTAACTAGTAGAACCAACAGAGAAGTGTTACCTGTTTTCATTAACTAGTAGAACCAACAGAGAAGTGTTACCTGTTTTCATTAACTAGTGGAACCAACAGAGAAGTGTTACCTGTTTTCATTAACTAGTAGAACCAACAGAGAAGTGTTACCTGTTTTCATTAACTAGTAGAACCAACAGAGAAGTGTTACCTGTTTTCATTAACTAGTAGAACTAACAGAGAAGTGTTACCTGTTTTCATTAACTAGTAGAACCAACAGAGAGTGTTACCTGTTTTCATTAACTAGTAGAACCAAGAGAAGTGTTACCTGTTTTCATTAACTAGTAGAACCAACAGAGAGTGTTACCTGTTTTCATTAACTAGTGGAACCAACAGAGAAGTGTTACCTGTTTTCATTAACTAGTGGAACCAACAGAGAAGTGTTACCTGTTTTCATTAACTAGTAGAACCAACAGAGAGGTGAACTGTTTTCATTAACTAGTGGAACCAACAGAGAAGTGTTACCTGTTTTCATTAACTAGTAGAACCAACAGAGAAGTGTTACCTGTTTTCATTAACTAGTAGAACCAAAGAGAGGTGTTACCTGTTTCATTAACTAGTAGAACCAAAAGAGAAGTGTTACCTGTTTTCATTAACTAGTAGAACCAAAGAGAAGTGTTACCTGTTTTCATTAACTAGTAGAACCAACAGAGAAGTGTTACCTGTTTTCATTAACTAGTGGAACCAACAGAGAAGTGTTACCTGTTTTCATTAACTAGTAGAACCAACAGAGAGTGTTACCTGTTTTCATTAACTAGTAGAACCAACAGAGAAGTGTTACCTGTTTTCATTAACTAGTAGAACCAACAGAGAAGTGTTACCTGTTTTCATTAACTAGTAGAACCAACAGAGAAGTGTTACCTGTTTTCATTAACTAGTAGAACCAACAGAGAAGTGTTACCTGTTTTCATTAACTAGTAGAACCAACAGAGAAGTGTTACCTGTTTTCATTAACTAGTAGAACCAACAGAGAAGTGTTACCTGTTTTCATTAACTAGTAGAACCAACAGAGAGGTGATACCTGTTTTCATTAACTAGTGGAACCAACAGAGAAGTGTTACCTGTTTTCATTAACTAGTAGAACCAACAGAGAAGTGTTACCTGTTTTCATTAACTAGTAGAACCAACAGAGAAGTGTTACCTGTTTTCATTAACTAGTAGAACCAACAGAGAAGTGTTACCTGTTTTCATTAACTAGTAGAACCAACAGAGAAGTGTTACCTGTTTTCATTAACTAGTGGAACCAACAGAGAGGTGTTACCTGTTTTCATTAACTAGTAGAACCAACAGAGAGGTGTTACCTGTTTTCATTAACTAGTAGAACCAACAGAGAAGTGTTACCTGTTTTCATTAACTAGTGGAACCAACAGAGAAGTGTTACCGGTTTTCATTATGCAAATTATTTACTTAAAAAATCATACAATGTGATTTTCTGGATTTTTGTTTTAGATTCCGTCTCTCACAGTTGAAGTGTAACTATGATAAAATTACAGACCTCTACATGCTTTGTAAGTAGGAAAACCTTCAAAATCGGCAGTGTATCAAATACTTGTTCTCCCCACTGTATAAAACAAAATATAAAACAGTACATCGTATAACATTATTACACCACTACATATCTATTATACAACATTTACAATACAATACAAAAAAAAAACTAAAATATGCCCAGTTTGTCCCTCTCTCCTCACCATAGCCCAGTGAGGTCTCCTCACCATAGCCCAGTGACGTCTCCTCACCATAGCCCAGTGATGTCTCCTCACCATAGCCCAGTGAGGTCTCCTCACCATAGCCCAGTGATGTCTCCTCACCATAGCCCAGTGAGGTCTCCTCACCATAGCCCAGTGAGGTCTCCTCACCATAGCCCAGTGAGGTCTCCTCACCATAGCCCAGTGAGGTCTCCTCACCATAGCCCAGTGAGGTCTCCTCACCATAGCCCAGTGAGGTCTCCTCACCATAGCCCAGTGAGGTCTCCTCACCATAGCCCAGTGGTCTCCTCACCATAGCCCAGTGACGTCTCCTCACCATAGCCCAGTGATGTCTCCTCACCATAGCCCAGTGAGGTCTCCTCACCATAGCCCAGTGAGGTCTCCTCACCATAGCCCAGTGATGTCTCCTCACCATAGCCCAGTGAGGTCTCCTCACCATAGCCCAGTGAGGTCTCCTCACCATAGCCCAGTGAGGTCTCCTCACCATAGCCCAGTGAGGTCTCCTCACCATAGCCCAGTGAGGTCTCCTCACCATAGCCCAGTGATGTCTCCTCACCATAGCCCAGTGAGGTCTCCTCACCATAGCCCAATGATGTCTCCGGACCTTCTAGTCCGGCCTCTGTCCCAACAGATTATAGTATATTGTCTTGTAAACAAGGCCTTCTGACCCTAGCAGCACCGGCAAAACCATGTCACCATCACCACCCTCTACATATCACCCCAGAGTCCCGTACCCTCTACATATCACCCTAGAGTCCTATACCCTCTACATATCACCCCAGAGTCCTATACCCTCTACATATCACCCAGAGTCCTGTACCCTCTACATATCACCCTAGAGTCCTGTACCCTCTACATATCACCCAGAGTCCTGTACCCTCTACATATCACCCTAGAGTCCTGTACCCTCTACATATCACCCCAGAGTCCTGTACCCTCTACATATCACCCCAGAGTCCTATACCCTCTACATATCACTCCAGAGTCCTGTACCCTCTACATATCACCTCAGAGTCCTGTACCCTCTACATATCACCCCAGAGTCCTGTACCCTCTACAAAACACCCCAGAGTCCTATACCCTCTACATATCACCCTAGAGTCCTGTACCCTCTACATATCACCCCAGAGTCCTGTACCCTCTACATATCACCCCAGAGTCCTATACCCTCTACATATCACCCCAGAGTCCTGTACCCTCTACATATCACCCCAGAGTCCTGTACCCTCTACATATCACCCCAGAGTCCTGTACCCTCTACATATCACCCCAGAGTCCTGTACCCTCTACATATCACCCCAGAGTCCTGTACCCTCTACATATCACCCCAGAGTCCTGTACCCTCTACATATCACCCCAGAGTCCTGTACCCTCTACATATCACCCCAGAGTCCTGTACCCTCTACATATCATCCTAGAGTCCTGTACCCTCTACATATCACCTCAGAGCCCTATACCCTCTACATATCACCCCAGAGTCCTGTACCCTCTACATATCACCCTAGAGTCCTGTACCCTCTACATATCACCCTAGAGTCCTGTACCCTCTACATATCACCCCAGAGTCCTGTACCCTCTACATATCACCCCAGAGTCCTGTACCCTCTACATATCACCCCAGAGTCCTGTACCCTCTACATATCACCCCAGAGTCCTGTACCCTCTACATATCACCCCAGAGTCCTGTACCCTCTACATATCACCCAGAGTCCTGTACCCTCTACATATCACCCCAGAGTCCTGTACCCTCTACATATCACCCTAGAGTCCTGTACCCTCTACATATCACCCCAGAGTCCTGTACCCTCTACATATCACCCTAGAGTCCTGTACCCTCTACATATCACCCCAGAGTCCTGTACCCTCTACATATCACCCCAGAGTCCTGTACCCTCTACATATCACCCCAGAGTCCTATACCCTCTACATATCACCCCAGAGTCCTGTACCCTCTACATATCACCCCAGAGTCCTGTACCCTCTACATATCACCCCAGAGTCCTGTACCCTCTACATATCACCCCAGAGTCCTGTACCCTCTACATATCACCCCAGAGTCCTGTACCCTCTACATATCACCCCAGAGTCCTGTACCCTCTACATATCACCCCAGAGTCCTATACCCTCTACATATCACCCCAGAGTCCTGTACCCTCTACATATCACCCCAGAGTCCTGTACCCTCTACATATCACCCTAGAGTCCTATACCCTTTTACATATCACCCCGTCACGGCCCATGGTTTAGAGCCCTAGACCCTGTTGTGTCATTCCACAGTCCAAGGTTTTGGAGGAGAGGGATAGAGGGTGAGGGAAGGAGGGCTGGAGGGGGGGGGGTGAGGAATGTGGTGCTGGAGGGGAGGGATGGATGGAGGGTGAGGTATAGAGAGATGGAGGGTAAGGATTGGGGGGAGGATGGTGGGGTGGTAAGAGTGCATTCCAGAGGCCCTGGAGTCAAGGTTAACACTAAAACACTCAGCAGATGTACCAGACTGGACTCAAGGTAAACACTAAAACACTCAGCAGATGTACCAGACTGGACTCAAGGTAAACACTACAACACTCAGCAGATGTACCAGACTGGTCTCAAGGTAAACACTAAAACACTCAGCAGATGTACCAGACTGGTCTCAAGGTAAACACTAAAACACTCAGCAGATGTACCAGACTGGTCTCAAGGTAAACATTAAAACACTCAGCAGATGTACCAGACTGGACTCAATGTAAACACTAAAACACTAACACTAAAACACTCAGCAGATGTACCAGACTGGAGTCAAGGTAAACACTAAAACACTCAGCAGATGGACCAGACTGGACTCAAGATAAACACTAAAACACTCAGCAGATGTACCAGACTGGACTCAATGTAAACACTAAAACACTCAGCAGATGGACCAGACTGGACTCAAGGTAAACACTAAAACACTCAGCAGATGTACCAGACTGGTCTCAAGGTAAACACTAAAACACTCAGCAGATGTACCAGACTGGACTCAAGGTAAACACTAAAACACTCAGCAGATGTACCAGACTG